>NC_056741.1:1367850060-1368115060 GCF_019279795.1 Protopterus annectens
GTGTGCGTGTGTGTGTGTGTGTGTGTGTGTGTGTGTGTGTGTGTGTGTGTGTGTGTGTGTGTGTGTGTGTGTGTGTGTGTGTGTGTGTGTGTGTGTGTGTGTGTGTGTGTGTGTGTGTGTGTGTGTGTGTGTGTGTGTGTGTGTGTGTGTGTTCATTCTTGACAACCTTGTTTGTAAGCAAATTTTTGTCTCCAAAGAAAATACATATGTACATCTCTCACATACTGTGTTGATTTCTTTAAGGATTAAAAGGTTGACCAAGTACATTAGACAATTGCTATATTGCCTCAAGATGCCTGTATCTAAAAAGCTGGCCTCAAAGGCATTAGGAAATAAATTGCAAATCCATGCTATCATGACCTGTATTGGATTTAGGCTATTAAGGTTTGGAGACTTGGTTTTTCAGGGGTCACCATAGTTATGTCTAGGGTTAAGGCTAGATGTTAGGTAGTTCTGTGATCCAATATTTGTGCTGTTTGTTGCACTAACGTGCTGCCCTAAACTGAGCTCCACAAAAAGCCTTTCTGTGTTGAAGGTTAAAATTTTAGGTGTGATCAGCACCCCCAAATCCATATCCTGCTCTGTTGCAATCAGTTCCATGCCTCTCCTTTGATATTCCACACCAGCATTGTCCTTTGAGTGTGTTTGCAATAAACCTCAAATGTCACTTTTCTGCCACTTGTTTTTTTTTCCAAATTCTTCCTTAGACTCTTTGTGCCATCCTGTACTTTTGCACTCTTTGTTTTATTAATGAAGACATTAATATCATTCTCTGCTCCCTCAGACATGTCTAAAACAATCACACTGAAGAGAACTGGACCCAGGACAGACTCTTGCAGTACTTCACTGGTCAAATTACTGATTCCTGACATTGTCCCTCTCACCATAACCCTCTGTGTATCACCATTCTTACATGCAATGCTCAGCCTTTGTCCTATCCCCAGTCCCACCACTTTACCTAGTAGTCACACTGTAATGTCAGATTTAGTAAATATTAGCATGGCTAGCCATGTTAATGAACACCTGATTGGAACTAAATCAATGGGCTTTTTGAAGTCCAAGTGCAAGCAGACTATTTCTACTAGTAATCCATTGTCAAGTAGAGCTGTGACACAGTCATAAGACTTGATTAGGTTTGACTGACAGCTCCTCCTATTCATAAACCTGTTTGTTGGTGTCCTACGTGCTGTTGTCCCTTAACAATAATACAGTCCTTACCTTCAGGATTCTCTACATGACTTCTTCTGCCATTCAAGTTAAGCTAACAGGCTTGTAGATGCTTGCATTTTTCCTGCTTATCCTTGTACAAGACTGCCACATTTGCTGTCCTCCATTCCTCAGGCACTTTTGAACTAGTCAGTGGTCTGCTGATGGTCACTCTTACACAGACCGTCAGCTTGCTGACAAGGTTACTGAGGGGTCTGAGGTATAGCCGGTTTGATCCTTGTGCTTTATCCTGCCTAAGAACAGCCAGTCCCATCTGTACGTCTTCCTTTTTACCTGATCTTTGTTAACCACCCTCTGCTATCTGCTCTGTCCTCCCCAGCATGATCTCTTTAAGCTGATTTCCCTTGCAGAAATTTGAACCACAGTATTTGTTTAGTACCTCTATTTTTTCCACAGTCTTCTATGATCTCTCATCTCTCATCTCTCACTGTTCAGCCTGGCTAGAGAACCATTACTATGCAGGCATTATTTGGCAGCCCATTTCCCCTGAGATCTTGGGACCATCGAGTGCACCCACATTTTTGTCAAGGTGCCCCCTGCTCCATATGGCATCTGGTATGTCAACTGACGGCTTCCAATCCACCAACTGCCGAGTGTGCCAGCCAGTTCTCATAAACTATTCCTATACTCACTTACTCTAGTTTTACTGGATTTAACTCTATTCACATTAATACATTTTGTAACAGTCATTCTTACAACATAACTTTCTTCAGAAACTGGTTTCACCTTTATAATCTGTTGTTATAATTGTATATTTTCCTGTTTTGCCCAATAGGTATATCTGAGGGTAGTGTACAAGTTTCCACGAATGAGTACCACAGATATATGTACATGCTTTATGATTCTGTTTCATGTATTATTTCATATTTCTGTTTTTATGACTGTTTCATGCATTATTGTAACTTTGGAGGTTTTCTTCCTGGGCTGAAAAGAAGTTCAATGCCCAGTTGAACTTCCCCAGTATACAAAGCAAATAAATAAACAAATAAAGCAATTGTGTGACCTATACATGAGTTTCAAGCACAGTGTCTTTGTACAGCACTCTCTAGTTAATAGCATACAATGCCACGTATGGAGTTCGCATGAATGTAGGTAGCAGAATACTCATACTACTGCCCACTGTTGTGTGTTGTATGTGACACAGGGTGCACCTTGAAACTGTAGCTGATGACCCCTATCCACACCCCCCCAAACCATGGTGAAGTTGCCATATAACGCCACACTGTCACAGACACATATCATCATCAAATGTGTATTCAGACAGCTGAAGGCACATTTCTGCTGCCTGGATACATCTGGTGATGTACTGCAGTACCAACTGGAGACCTGCAGCAAGATATTTGTAGTCTGAGCCGTGCTTCATAATATGGTGCTAAAAAACAGTTACAACATGGGGAAACAGTGCCACTACCTGACATACCTGAAGCAGCAGTGGAGAAAGAGTAAATGAAGAGACATCTGAGGAACTCACTGCTGCAGACCCCATGCATGGCAGAGGTGGGCACAATAAGTCATGGCTCTGGCAAAGGAATGGCATCTAGTCCACAGCTATGGGCCATGGCCAAAAAAACACAGATGAAAATGAATGCATGCAGTAATACACATAGGTTATGCAGCAGTGTACTGACTGGCCTTGATGTGCCTCAGAGGTTACCATATCCAGCCAGGTCAGAGTGTGGGATGACCATAGTCATTATCATTTACTCAGGTGGGGTGGGGCACAATGACAGGAGACAACAACGCTAACATAGGTGGAATGATCATGAGTATTGGATTCAGTATCCCTGACTCCCCACCACCACCTCCTAGCCCTGGGCATAGCTACTGAATCCGCTACCTATGACAGGAGATAACAATGCTAACATAAATGGAAGGGTCATAGGTAGTGGATTCAGTAGCTATGCTCAGGGCTAGGAGCTAGGGGGGAGGTTCAGGGGTCACATCCTGCATTCAGTGTGGTAGAGCATTCATGAATAGAACACTGTCTGGGTGTACCACGTGGCCCTGCAGTGTCTGGGCTGAAGGCATTCTGGCCAAAGAATGATGCACCAGATCAGGAGAATGTACAGGTACCCTGCTGTGGACCCTATTGTGGCATTCCAGTAAAATGCTGACATCCAGAACCCCAAAAATGGACACAGGTAGCTGTTGTACATAATAGGGTTATAGGGAAGCATGATGGTACTGAAATGCTAGACATTCATTGGCTGGCCCAGGGAACTGTGCCTACTAGGGAGCAACAAGAACAATAACCATGACCATGGGAGTGTCCACAGGCTGGACAGAGAAGCCATCTCTAAAACAGTATATGCCATCCATATAAGTTTGGCATGCAATCATGAAATGCACAGCCATCCCCCAGCATGGCCATGGTGACAAGTTTCCCGCATCCACATGGATACACCAATGGCTGCCAATTGGTCCACCAGTGCCTTTGGCAGGTATGTCTGTCCCCAGTCCCTATACACCATGTGATTCTGCATATGCTGCAGAATGTATCACAGTCCCTGCAGTGGTTATATTTCCTCACTCACACCGTGAAGCACACTCAACATCTCTGACTTGGTATTTGTACCTTAATCACTGACCTGTTCATCTGCTGATTCAGGCCAAATGTAATGCCCAGGTATGGGAATGTCCTAGAATCACAATGGTGGTAGTGGTGGCCACCCACATGCCTCTCCCCTATGCTAGGTGCATGTATCTCAGAGGAAGTGCAGCCCTCTAAGGCTGCCTCTGGTGGTAATATCTGACTAGAATGGGTGAGACAGACAAGGACAAAGAGCTCTCTTTACTGAAAATAGATGGTGCCATAGGTTCACCTCACTCCTCCATAGTCACCTCAGTGCAATTGATCAGAGTGTGCTCTCCACTGTTGGTTTTGCTGACTATGCCTGTGTCATGAGCCAGTGTCATGTTCATGGTGCTGTCACTGTCAGCTACTAGTGACTCACTGATATCAGCCATGTTCTGCCTTATAGAACCTGTGAATGCATGCAGACTGCATAACTCTGCAGTGTTGGAACATACTTGTGACTCCCACCACCATGAAGCATACAGACTGGTACATGCCAATCACATATAGCCAATGTTTGCATATGCACTTTGTGGCACAGGTCATCACTACTGCAACCCTGTTGTCCTTGGATGACATAAATGCTAAAATGTGTGTCTGAGTAAAACATTCATGGGTACAAGTAAATGTCCTCTCCTAGGACAACCCCTACAGAATCTCATGCAGTCATTATCAGTCCAATTCCCATATATAAACCTCAATGAGGTATGAGGGTTCTCCCTTTGCCTAGAGAGAGATACCAGGAATTCTTTAATTCTTTAATTTTCTTGAGACACCTCTGAACTGATGGTCCACCCACCCATGTGGTCAGTCTGTATCTGTTGATTTCCAGTGCCTTGGCCCTGGAATGCAGTAATAAAATGGTGGTCCCGTGAAACATCTGCTGTACTATCTTATTATGGCTACCCACTGCACTGATGTCCCACATCAGTATGTACCATATCTAGTCTCAGAAGGTCCTGCCAGATTTACCTCTCTCAAGGATATGTGTGATGTGTGCTTAGGGCCTGTAGCAGCACCCCCATCTCCTGGGTGCTGAACTTCTCCAACCGCTAACATTCCTTTGGTCCCAGTCTAAGACATGTTGGCCAGTGTGTATGTATGCGCGTGTGTGTGTGTGTGTGTGTGTGTGTGTGCGTGTGTGTGTAACAATACATATCAGTAAATTGCCTCCAAACTGTCGACAGCACCACTATGGTTGCCACAGCTTTGTGCTCTGATACTTTGCCATAGTGTGGCAGCTGTAGGCATGTTAGCCATGCTCACTGTCGGTCATGTATGTACAGATAGCACACACTTTGCCTGGTGGACTGGAGGCCCACCTTCCCCTGTAGCATGTCATGTGCACATATGACACAGGGAGGCATCACCTCCAAAATAGGACAATGACTGAGACTGACTGAGTTCTTTATGTCCTGTCAGATTGACCTCCTCCACTAAGAGGACTGCAGCTTGCCCTGCCAGTTCTCTGTGGCCTATTATGTTGACTCTCCCCAACAGGACTTCAACCTCTCCTGCCAGGCACCTTGTGCACTATAAACTTGAGCGCCCATAGCAGAACTGCAACATGGCCTATCAGATTGCCCCTCAACAACCTGTCAGTCCCTTGTCATGCCCTATAGTGTTACCCCACACACTTCATTTCTGTATGACAGTGTCTCTTGGTACTTGAGTATTGGCTGCACTTTTGAGGTCCATTTTCAGATTTTTTGCCTGTTATCAGTTTCCCTCTATGGTAGCATGCCCTGATATGCACTTTATTTGGAATCCTCACATTGTTTTTTATAATGCAATCTTCCACAGAACTGAAACCACATTTTATCATGCTAAAACAGGCCCCATAACACTGTCATTATACTATTTTATTTTGTCTTTGTTAACTGAGGTTGAATGCTGATCTCACTGGACCATTTTCAGGTTCAGCCAGGGGTTACAAATCAACAATTAAGACAATAACTTCACAGTCATAGTATATGATAGAGACCATTAGATGATGAACATGCACAAAAGTGGCAAAAAAACTAATACAGGGAATTTTCCTTAAATGATAAAACATCCATCATGGTAAGTTTATTTTCAGGGATATGAAGTTGTGCCTTTTGAGGAGATTTGTGTAATAAAGACTAATGAGAGAAGAAACATGTAGCAGAGTAGGCATTACTGCGGAGGTAGGTCAATCCGTAGAGCAGGACCTGCATGAGACATGATAGACGGAAGTTAGCAAGAACAATTTCATACCTCTCAAATGTCCAGATTTTTGCAGAATGTCCATATTTATCGCCGTTCCTCATAAAATCTGTGTTTTTTGACACCTCTGAAGATTGAATCCAATAAATAATGATATGCATTTAAGTTTAAGACTTTATATTCTTCATGCATGCATTCTGGCTACTTTCTAAGTTTATAAACACAGTATTTAAAATCTGTCCCTATTTGGGGCTCTGTCTTCTCATTATTTTAGGCTTTGTCCAGATTTCTTGCACTAAGAAGTTGAGAGGTACGGTTGTGATGCGGAAATGAGAGGTAAGGAAGAATGTGTGGGAAGTACAGGCGAATCAGGAAGACAAAGGGAAAACTATGCTCAGACTAGAAGCATAACTTTGTATGTTGTAAGTAACGTAAGTATGGCAGAAATATATGGCTATTAAAAGTATAAGAAAGCCAAGATGTAGAGAATGATATGAAAGGTATTGAGCAATACTGTTATCTTCAAACTATTGGCACTGGGTAAGTGGGAATAAGTGTTCTTTTTTACAAGTGAAACTTGCTAAATGTTGAAATGAGTTTAAGTGTGAAAAGGATGGAGCACCATGGGAATTGTAAAGTCATGGTGCTGAATGGTCCTGGCCATTGGGTCATTAGTGGCAGAGTCTAACCATGATGTCAGCCACAAATGTGACTGACATCTGGGTGGGTTCCCCTCTGGACCAGCTTGGTAGGCCTTCTTCACTCTCTCCTATCCCCTCATTGTGTCCCCCCCTTTTATATCACCCGCATTCTCCATTTATAGCCCAGTCCTCCCCATCTGCAGCTGTCCGCCTTCTATCAGTTTACAACTCTCCACTGATGCCCCTCCCTTATGTGTCACTACGTCTGGGTTATATATATATATATTATATTTGTTCTGCCTCACTTCCTTTTCTATGCACTCTTTCCCATCCATACCTTCCCTTGCTACTTTTCTTCTCTACACCTCTTAAAAACATGGATGGCTCCTCCCCAAAAAAGTATAACTTTCTTCCCAACACCACTCTTACCTTCCTACTGTTCTTACATATGTTACCCTGTTTGCTCTTCCCCATTTCAGATTGTCTTCTCTTTATATTTCCTTCCCATTTAATAAAATCAGTTGGCATTTTGCTGTAGTGCACTTGTATGAGCTCCGTACTGTGCCCATGTTGCAGCTATGGGACACTTTGATGCAAGTGTAAGAGTGCATAGCATTGGGCATGCTCCATGCATGTCATTGTCCCCAGGTTGTATGATCACTTATAGCACAGTCAGCTCACTCATGTGGTTACTGTTGTTTACCGTGCTGTGAAAATTCGTTATATACCCACCTCCACTATAGCCACGCTGTGGCACTGCTCATGCATACTGCCTCTCCTCAGGCTGCATCATGCTAACGTCTCCACACTATTTACCACAGCACTGTCCCATTATACTTTTTTTCCTGAATATTCTCCTCTGCATATTTAGTTTGTGTTGCTGGCATGTAGTACTCATTAATATTATACCACAGTGAAAATATGTAGCCCATGATTTCACAAACAACTGATTAAATGTGAAAACATTACTAAGTAATCAGCATTACCATATTACTTGTTTATTTATAGTATTACAACAAAACTACAGCAGTATGCTCCAAGTTCCAAGCAGTACCTACACTAAGAGTAGGAACAGACACAATAAGTAACGTATTACGTGCGGCAAGATATAACTGTTATGCAGTCTTGGTAACTATCTGGCTAATTTTCTTCTAGAAATATTATCATATGAAGAGCTCATCATACATTTCAACTAATGCTTCAGTAATTATAATCCCCACATAAATCGTTGAAATGTCTATTTCCATCATATTATATCACCAATCTAACTGATGTGCAAAATTAACTTGTATGTAGTCAACCTATTGCCTGTCATTTTAGGATATCACTTACTCAGATTTCTAATGCATAATTAGATATATATTTTTAAACCACTTTAATATATATATATATATATATATATATATATATATATATAGGTCCCCTAAAAAACATGTAAAACCCATAACATCGAATTTCATAACATTGAGACCAGACCATCTAAAACCCATAACACTGAATTTCATAACATCAAACAGTACAAATCACATGAAAATAACACTCCAGACAAAGACAAATGAGTGATTCCTCATAGGGATCTGGAAATGGGAAAAACTCCTCTCTTACAAAATATACAAGCCCAGTTAAAACAGAATATTAGATTCAGATGCTTTCTGTATCTCTCTCTCACGTACTCTCTTTTTGTCTCAGATTCTGCCTGCCTCTCTCTCTCTCTCTCTCTCTCATCTTTCTGTCTGTACATCTGAATTTGGAAAGTGTGAGATGTTAACTGAACAAATGTGGAACTTCCTGTGCATTCAGTGACTTTTTTAAGTATGAGAAGGCCTACTGCTAGCAATTACAAAATGTTAGTTTTTAAAGTCTGTATGTCTATAAACTATGGCATTTGAGTGATGTTAAATAGAATAATTCCCTATTTTGCTCAAGAAGTGATTGACTGATTAGTTATATTAAAGCACATAATGGTATTTTCTTTACATATACGATTATTAAAACGATTGGACCATCAGCTTCCAAAGACAAATAAACTTGTTGAAACTACCAAAATAAGATAAACCTATTCATTTATTCTTTGGTATCTATTGTTCTTGGAGTACAGAACGTCTAAGCACAGTTTGGAATATAGCAGCATCATACCTGTCAACCTCTTTGCACAAAAATCTGGACAAGGCCAAAAATAATGAGGGGACAAAGCCCCAAAAATATGGACAAATTTTAAATATTGGTCTTATAAACTTAGAAAATTGCTAGAATAAAAGGTCCTGTGTTGCCATTATATGAAGTCTGAAACTCAAATGCCTGTCATTATTTATTGAATTTACACCTCACTGACACAAAAATCCAGAAAACCACAGCTTTTATGAGGAATAGACCAAAAATATGAGGCAAAAATCTGGACATTCTGTGTAAATCTGGACAGGTAAGAGGCATGAGCAGCAGTGTTTTGTTATCCCTCCCACACTCATAACTTTTCTTTTGTAAAATCCCTCTGAAGGCTGGAGTTCAGACAAAGGTTAGCTATGCCGCATCATCCATCCAACGTGTCTTCCTTATTAATGGGCACAAAAAAATCTTCATTTGCAAGGTAATATTTCTCTTCAACTCCCTTTCCTGAAACAACAGATTTAGTAAGTCCTTTCCCCAGAATATTCTCTAAATTGTGGAATAACATTCCACTTATAGAGTCTCTGTTTGAGTATCTTTATTCTAATTATTCTAATTTGTCCTGCAGTTATCTAAGGCCAAGTACCTAATCTCCCCACTTCTTGTTTCTATAAACGTCTTTCATTTTCCCCCAGTAGACTTTCCTTCAGTCATCATGTTCTTTAGCAAACAGTATTCTCTGCTTCTTACATCTGTTACTTTATCCTCACTTGTTTCATTCTTTTGACTATCATTCACGAGGATGTACATAGTGTTAACATTCACAAAGATTTTTACATTTTCCCTTCTGCCATTACAATTCCAATGGTTATCAGATAGGAAGCCTATCATCCTCTCGTTTTGTAGAAATATATCAAAAAATGTATGTTCCACTAGAATCAGAATTCTAATGACACTGTTGAAAACTCACAGCAGTAGCTTATATCATGACATATAACAATTAATGGTGGATCATGAGAGATTTCAACACTGACTATAACTTCTCATCTCTAATCCATGTTCATATCCTACAGCACAGTTGCTGTATTTGCATAATTAATGATCCCACTTACCAGGACAATTAAAACCCCTCAGATAGAGCACGCTTCATTGGATCCTTGAGTCTGTACTTTGCACTATGGCCGGAGCCTGCATTGTGACACAGAGCATCAGTGTGCATCTGTCTGGTGCAAGGAAAGATCCACAAGGCCTGTTGATACCCTCTCCTCCAGAAACCTTGGGTGAATTAGTGTCATTACATACCCTATCCCCCAGAAACCTTGGGAGAATTAGTGTCATTACATACCCTATCCCCCAGAAACCTTGGGAGAATTTGTGTCATTACATACTCTATCCCTCGGAAACCTTGGGGGAATTAGTATTATTGCATACTCTATCCCCAGAAGCCTTGAGAGAATTTGTGTCATTACATACTCTATCCCCCAGAAACCTTGGGAAAATTAGTGTCATTACATACTCTATCCCCCAGAAACCTTGGGAGAATTAGTGTCATTACATACTCTATCCCCCAGAAACCTTGGGGGAATTAGTGTAATTACATACTCTATCCCTCGGAAACCTTGGGGGAATTAGTATTATTGCATACTCTATCCCCAGAAACCTTGGGGGAATTAGTGTCATTACATACCCTATCCCCCAGAAACCTTGGGAGAATTAGTGTCATTACATATCCTATCCCCCAGAAACCTTGGGAGAATCAGTGTCATTGCATTCAATTTTATATTAAATAGTCTGGACTATATGATGTATGTTTATTATCTTTAGCCTTTATCACAGCTCCCAAATTTATATTATTTGGTCAGCTATCCCATACATATTGTGCAGTCTGAAATTTAATGTTATGAAGCTGGATGCATGCTATTTGTATCTGCCTGAAACTAAATACTAATGCAGCAAGCAGTCTCATATGATTATTGTTGATGCCAGATACTTCATATGGCCAATATAGCCCAGATAGTTGTTTCACCTTTTGTTTGAGAATGGAGCAGGTGAATATCCCAGGAAACACCATCTTGAGTAATTTGTCTAAAAAGTGGAAAATATTTATTCAGTAACTTCATTTATTCTTAACTAAAAGTGAAATATCTGAGAACCCTGAAATGTACATTATGCTGTTTTCTGCAAGGGAAGAAGCCCTTAAAGTTTATACTTTATTTGAGTTTTAAGAGAGAAAAATAAACAGTATTGCTGTGATGAGTGTCAGCTAAGGAAAAATCAAACTTCTATCTACCAAATTATCTTTACAAGTGTATAAGGGTTGATAGGTTCATAGGTAGGTACTAGGCTATCGGCCCAAGGGCCTACATAAGCCTAGTCAACAAGGTTCCCTGGGTTACGCCACCAAAGAAAGTTATTTTCCTATGCCACTGTCGAGCAGAGACACAGAAGTGATCCCCAGAGTGTATTTCCTATTTCCCATTCACTCATCATGATTTTTCTTGAAGAGTGCTAATGAAGAACTTTGCTTGACATAGATGGGTAGCCTGTTTCAGAGTATGGGAAGTCTCTGGGACAGGAATCTATCCCTCCAGCATGTCCTGTTTATTGTGGTGACAAGGTTTAGGTCCCTAGAGAGTGTAGCTCAGAGGGTTTGGGATTTCTGTAGGTGTAGCATGTCCAACAGCTCTGGGTTTGACATAGCTTTATATGTTAGGCAGACATCACCTCGGAGTAGGCGATATGCTACGGAGTAAAGCTGGAGTTTTTTTAGGTCTACTGAGTCTACTTATGTTTATAATACTGAACGATTTTCATCTGTCAGTGTTTGCTAGCCTGCTTTAGACATTTTTGTGTGTGCACTATACATTAGCATCTGCATCAAGCTAATGTACTCGCACTGTAGTCTTGGTTTTTGATGAATACTCCTGTGCTGAACATGAAAACGGTTCCATTATGATCACTCTTCTACCCAGGTTGATAAATGGAAAACTAGGAACAAATGAATTACTGATAAATTAATTTAAGAATCAAGCTAAAGACTGCAAATTTGGTGAGTTACGTAATTCGTTACTACAAAACAAAATGTGTATTGTTTCAGAAATGGTCAGGCAACGGGCAGCTCATTCAGATGTAATGTTAGATGAAGTGAATGATGCAAGTACAGTAACTGAAATTACTTCATCAGTGCTAAAAAGCTTATAGAAGAGTTTAGTGATGTATAATGTAAGTGAGATGAAAGAGCCTAGAACAAGTTAACAGGGTAAAAGTCAGTCATGAGAGCATTAAAAGTATGAGAAACATGCTGCAGATAATTTCAAATCAAAATGTGGCTATAATCATGCTAAAAAGAAATGCCCAGCAACTATACTGAAGTTGTGGTAAAAGAAAAAAAAAACATGGCTAAAGTATATATAATGACATAATTGAATTTTCATGAAACAGAGACTGCATGTACTGGTCAAAGTGTGTGGTGAGAACGTACACAAAGCAAAACAGTGTGTAAGAAAATGTACAAAAGGGTGTGAGAGGAGACGTTCCTGAAAATCAAGTAAGAAAAGCTGAAGATTAATAACTGAAGTGTAATGTTTAGGCTAGACACTATTAAGAGAAATATAATATCTATTCAAACTGGAAAATAGCCTTTCAACCATCCGAGTTTGAGTGAATGCCATCCAAAATTTTGATAGTAAACCTAACAAAATATCATGTGCACACTTTGTTGCAACACACTTACTCTAATAATCTTACCCAACTTACCATTTGTCAAAAAGAAATGTCACTGACTAGAAAAGGAAAATGTATTTATTTTACAACCAGTAACAAAAGAAACAAACTCCACTAAGTCACAGACATAATTTGTCTGAATAGTGGTACTGTTAGAAAAAGAGTGGCTTAGGGTCAGGGTTAGGGAGAGGGGTAGCACACCCTGCACCACTTTCCTCATGTGAACTAACCCTGTCCCTACACCTACCCCTACCCCTAACCCCAACTCTGCACATTAGGAGACTAACACCCTTTCCTTAGCAGTACCTCTGTACATACAAGGCAGATACACACACAGCACATATGCCAGTACACACACAAAATGTAAGAGCTTTCACTTTACTGAGCCCTTACTGTAATGTAACCTGCACACACACACTAAACCAAATGCAACATTCATCTACAGCCTTCCCTAGCCCTTACTTCAAACCTGATGTGTGAACACTCACATGCATGCACACAGACACATGCCACCAATCCTGAAAGTTTGAAAAAATTAAAGTTTCAGCATTACTCACCACTTGCACTTACCTTGCAGTCAATAAAACTACCATAAAACACATAAACATATTCAATGAAAATAATCAGTGACCATATTAATGGCACCCCTACATTTGAAAACGTACTTCACTATAAAGCAATGCAATGAGTGTATGAACAGATACATTTCTAATCTCTCAAATCAACACACTGCTCAGATGAGAACTCCAGATTTTGGAATCAAATTCTCTCTGCCCTTAAGTAGCTGCAAAATGCTCATCTTTTCAAGAAAGAACTATTGAGTCCATCTCCTCAATTCCTAGTACTGCCAATGTGTCACTACTCCAGATTAGTCAACTATCCACCCATTTTTTTCTCTCCTTACCCCATCTTTGACTCCCTGGTTATATTATAATGTTACACACAAACAAACAAAGCCAGCAGCTGTTGGTGACTGTATAAAAGTTATTTATTCAATCATAATCGAGAGACAAATCCCTCATATATCAAATCTCTAATACAGACCGGTTTCGGCTCAACAGAGCCTTCCTCAGTGAAGTTGAAAAATGCAAATATATTCATGAATGCCCAAACCCAGTATATATATATAACTGGGAGTGACCAAAAACCAATCACAATACATGATTAACAAATCACAATTGGTCATTAAGACCAGGTGGAAACATTGCCCCAAGTCTAATTATCCATTTCCTCTCCTTTGAAGTCAGCATGTCATGCCACTTCAATTTATCTTGGCATTTACCCCTAAGATGATCAATAATGCAAAACATATAACTAGCTGTAGTATGTTTTAAACTATGCTTATATAATGCATTATTACTACGTTTATTTTTGATGTCACTCATGTGTTCACCAATTCTAAGACGGAAAGCCCTAGAGGTCTGACCTACATAGAACGCAGAGCAAGTGCAGGTCACCAAATATATAACCCACTCTGAACTGCAATTGGCCCAAAACCTAATCTCAAAAACATCAGGGGTATTCTGACTACTAAATTCACCAGTACGTGAGACTCTGATACAAAATTTACAGTGCCCACATGGAATACAACCAACCACTGGTGCCCCTGTAAAAGTTAATTGAGTAAAGACTTTGGTATCAGACGCAGACCTCTTATAATGGCTCAAATGTGACCCAATAGTGCGTCCCCTTCTAAAGGAGAAAGAACATCTGTCCCTGAGAATATTATGTAATCTATTATCCGCCAAAAGAGTGTTCCAATGTCTGTCAACAATTTTCATAAACCCCCGAGTGTTACGTCCATAAGTGGTAACTAACCTCAGTAACCAATATAATATTATAATATTATAATGTTGCCTATTCACTCATTCCTCATGTGATTTATCTAAATGATTTTTTCTGTGAATAGCTCTATCATATTTGCATCAAATATGTGTACATAACTTCATCAAACATACTCTTCTTAATGATCTTCTTAATGAGTTCTTCATATGACTGAAAATGTCTTAATGTTTGCTGTAAAGTTTCATGTTTTGACTTCCAGTACCTAGTTTGCTTATTCCTAAACCACTACAGCTCAATTTCATTGCATTTCATATTAGTTGCCGTTCTATGCATGATTGTAGCAGAATCCTACAAAATTATTTATTTTTATTTTATTAAGATGCAAAAGAATCCTACTGAATTGTTTATTCTTTTTATTAAGCTGAATCATCTGTCTGGTTTTTTAATATTATTTCCTTTTGATGCGCATCTTGTTTATTTTCTTTTGAGTTTTTCTCCTTGAGCTTCCAGTGAAAAGGAGTCTTGCATGACCCATTCAGACCACCACAGTAAACAAATGCAATGAATAAAATACATGAGTAGTACAGTGGCTCAGTGTAAAGGCATCTTCATCATTCACAGATCCAGGCTCAAGGGTTTGTTTGTTTATTTATTTCAGTTTGTTAAAAGTGTGAGTGAACTGGCCCAAGGACCCTTTGCAGACATGACCTGAGTCCACAGACAAATATGACAAACACAGTCACAGTTATAACTGTCAGCAGTGAGGCTGATTATGAACAGGAATACATATATACATTCATTAAATAAAGCACAACTGCATTCATACGTGTTAATGTTGTCACCTCACACCAACTGGTTCTCCAGTTCAATTCTTGGCTGGGATGCCTTCTGTGTGGAGTCTGCATGCCCTCCCTGCAGTCATGTGGGTTTCCTGCATGTGCTCTGGTTTCCTCCCACATTCCAAAGACATGCATTCGGTGGAATGGACATTCTAAATTGGCCATAGGCATGAGTGTGCATGCAAGTGAGTGGTACAGATGAACTACCATGGCAGGGCTAGCCACCTGGTGGTGTAAACCTCGGCTTGAGATGATTGTCACTGTAGAAGTGACACCCCGACCCCATGTGCAAAATAGGAAATTGAGGATGGCTGGATGGATAGATATGAGCTTGCCAACCAAGAAATCTAAATATAAGTGTTGCAGAAGAGCACACTTTTTTCTCAAATGTATTAAAGCTTTTCTATCCTTGTCAGGAAGAGGGGAAGTTGGCAATAAACAGGTGTTTTGCAGCAGTTGGGCTCATCAGAGATAACACTGCTGGGTCTGATCTGGCAGCAAGAAAATAAAATCTTATAAAATAGAGGAACATCTACAATCTATCTGCTTTCTTGGGGGCAGTGAGCTAGCTGTCTGCCAAGTTACTCATTCTCCAAGACTGAAAAACAGGAGGAAGTGGAGCAAGTTCAGGAAAATTTAGTTGCAGCAAATCTTAATATTTCTTAAGAGATAGTGGAAGACCATTATGTTTCCACTGAAATAACCGATTCATTCTGGGAATTATTTCAGAAAAAGATAACCCTTCTAAAAGACTGTCAGAAGCCACACTTTCCTAAGAATCAGAAACCTGAGGAGAAAAATAGAATGTTTCTCTTCACAATTATTTTGCAGTTCAAATTCTTGAATATACACAGAAAATGAAGTATCTCCTTTTCTTTTACCAGAAACACCAGCACTGGTAGCAGTGTAGGATTGTAATAGGGGAGAAATGGACCCCACAACATCAGCAGTGCTCAATGGCCAGCCAACAAAACAATTTAATTTTAACTCATTCACCTCTATAACATGACCTGCAAAATAAAAATATCAAAAAAGCCTCTCTCTGTCTTTTCCAATCCTCCACCCTCATCCCACAGTACAGCCGGTAGATAAAGTAGTGCAGGATGCAGTAAGTAGCAACCAGTAAAAGGAAGTAAAAGCACAAGTGCAACCCCAGTAAAGCAGCACAAGAATGAGTGGTTGGCTGCTTTGAATATGCAGCTGAATGGAGAATGAATGAATTTGGGAATCAGTAGTCAGATACATCACTGTAAATTTACTGACTGAATGCTTAGCTGCTAGCCCTGGAAATGTCTGAAGCATGACATATCCCTTGCACAATAAATTAAAGTGTGTATGTATGTATGTGTTTTCCAGATGGTAAAGTAAGAAATCTTCTTAAAGAGAACATCAGGGGCACTGTCAGATTAAATGACTTGTACAGAGTTACCCAGTAGTCAGATGGAGGTAAAAGGAATCAAACTCTGGGCCCATGACTACAGGAAGCAGCTCATTAAGAGCTTAGAGCCTTAATCTTCAGCACTAATGTCTTCATTTTCTGATAAATCATTGCAGGTTAAAAGTCACTGAGGTTTACTGTCAGTCAGTAATGCTAGTCATTAGAGTTTCATAGTTGTTGTGGCTCACAAAATGCACGTTGAAGCAAAAGCTGTTGTTCTGTTAACTTTTTAAGTGAATTAGAGTTGTCTGCCTCTTATCTGGCTCCAATGTTGTATTTATGCTCTGTTCCTCATTAACTTAATTTTGCAAGTAAATCACTGAGGATTACAGTCAGTCAGTAATGCCAGACATTACAGTTTGACACTGTTTATTGTGCAGTTAACACGTTAAATGATTTGGAGTTGCCTGGCAATTAAAGGCTGTGGAATATTAATGCACTGCTTCCTGTAGTCAAAAGTACAGGATTTGAACTCTTCACCTCCATTTGCTTACTGGGTGACTTTGAGCAAGGATTTATTGATGGTCACATCAATGTGCGTGTCTGTACTAATTCTTGATTCGTACATCACACTGTTCTACTTGCAACTCATGAGTTAGCGCAGCGGGTTAATGCTGCTGCTTCCCTTTACAAGGTTTTGGGGGAGTTCAGATCCTTGCCCGACCTTTTTAATTTAGTCTTGACAGTTGATGCATAGGGGTAAAGCTGCGAGCTGTAGCTCCTTTTGTATAGGGTTTGATTGCCTCAGCTCTCATTTGCTACTGTGTCGCCCAAGTCAGGTAATTAGGCAGTACTTTGGGGAAGCTGAAAATCTGATTTAAGCTCATTAGTGGTCTACTAGACTGCAATCCTAGTAACGACCTCTAAACCAAGGTAGTTATAAGCTTAAGGAAGGAAACTGATTGTAGTAAACAGGAGCATCGTCATACGAGGCATGTTCTTTGGGTACGATCATTGGTTTCATTGTTTTGTTGAACGCTGACAGTGTATTTGTTATTTAGCTGTGAATAAAGCATGTTCTGTGGGTAGTATCCTTGGTTTCATTGTTTTGTTGAATGCTGACAGTGTGTTTGTTATTTAGCTGTGAATAAACTGGAAAGAATGAAGTCTGTGAGTTTAAAACTAATATTTAATTGCACTCCTATGTGTGCCAGCCTTGTGATAAGACGTCAGAATGAGGACCCATCTGCCTGAGTTGGTGGTAACTCTAGGTAGATGTAACAGATCTCATGGCACTTATGGAAATGAGCAGGATGTTCCTTGGTTCTTGGCCAAATTTCCCCTAATCTGTATGAATACCAATTCAGTTCTTCTATGAAAATAGGCTATTGAAATAATGGGACTAATCCAGTCAACAAACTATAAATAAACATATAAAAGTATTTAGTATTATGAGTTCTTAATATGCAAGATGTACATCAAAACTGAATTTTCTTATATTAACTGACAGGCTGGAGGTGTTTGTAGTAGGTTGTAGTCACTGCACATTACAGCACATTGAAAAAGTACTAATTTGTATTAATTTTGGAGACACTGGTTTGACAAATCATCCATATTCTGCAATGTAATAAATAAAATGAGTAGCGATATAAGTGGAATGATGTAATTTAATGTAAGAAGACATTTGTGCCTACACAATAACAAAATCCCAAAGCTGCAGGGTTTGAACAATTATGCAGGAAAATACTACACCATGAGGGTGGAGATAAAAGAACTTCATTTATACAAGGAAAATAGTTTTAAAAATATAAATGCAGTACATTTCCATGTTACAAAATTCAGGATTAGACACATACAAACACATACACTTCCTGTGAAGACACCGTAGGGAATATTACAATTAATTTGCATCTGCAGTACATGTTCCTAAAGTTACAACTATGAGCCACCCATGAATGAGTCAGGTTCTGACATTAGACTGATGGGTTTGACCTGTAAAGAAGAGGAGGGTATCTCAATAGTCTAGATAAAAAAGTGTATTTAATGTTTTTGTGTGTGTTTTTTTCTAGTGGCTATTATCCAGCCTATTATTTATATTTTGTAAAAAATATATTGAATGTGATGTTTATTTTTTCTATCCAAAATGTAAATGACTATGTACATTCTCTACTTCCTACTGTATCTCTTGCATATATCCAGTGCTATATAAGTTGATGCTATATGTTTACTGTTGCTGTCATTTTTTTCTAATCACTGTAGGAGCTTTTCTCCCCAGGCCTCCATTGAAAATGGGTTTCTGACCCAGTCTGACTCTCCTGGTTACCAAATGTCAATAAATAAATAAATAAAAATACTACAATATTAGAAAAGAAGATGTCACTTCATTAATGAAAAGAAATGGAGTCAGAATCAAACAGGCTTCCTCCTAGAAGCTACCAGAAGGAGTAGTTGTGAAACAATTTAAGCAACTCGAATCATTTTATTGTGTATACCAAGAAGGGAAAATTGCTGAGAAGAAACTGAAGATGCTTGTTTAAAAAGGATATCAGAACAATAGCAAAACAGCTCTCCTAAGAGGCATTTCCATCAAAAGGTGAACAGCAGAATGTTCATCTTACTTGAGAATCTCCTAGTAATCTGACATTTTACCTAAAGTAGTTCCAAGCATATTATTATCAAAGGTACACACACACCTTCCCATTTATTCTAAGGTTGGAATATTGCAACATGCTGCTATTGTATCAATAAAGTTCAGTGTTGTGGATTACAAACTCAGAGAAATTGGGGACAGTCTAAACACTTATTAAAGATCTCTAAATTTCCAGCCCTTTTCACATATATAGGTAAGAAAACAACACAAACCAAAACCAAATAAAAAATAAATGAAAGAGATCACCAACAGAGCACTGCAGCACTAAATCCAAGGAGTTTATTAGAATTAGTTAAGCACTTTCGTCAAAATCACAAGACTTCATCAGAACATAGATTACCACAAATAACATAATTAAATACTCTAACCCTCTCAACCATTGGTTACCAATAAATACATAATTTCCTATAAGATGATTAAGTTATTTAAAATGACAGTAACAAAAAAAATCACAGTGACTGAAGACTACAATAAAACAAATACCCCTACCAACCACATACAATATTATGTTATACAGTACAGCATGGTTTAAAACAAAAAATCTTGATAAAATCACACAAAAAAGCTGATTTTAGTTTTAGTACAGAACTGATGGAAATCTGGTCATTGAGCCCGGGTGGTTGACAAGCATTTAATTTAATCTGCCATTTGAGCTCTAGATATTCAAGGAAGTCATCATCAGGCCCCCCTTGAGGACCCAAATCCACTTGTTCTAATACAAAAAATTTGAAGGAGTGTGTCGGATGCACCTTTATGTGCTTATATAAAACATTATTATCTTTGTTTTTTTAGAATAATTGTGTTGTTATATTCTTTGTCTAAGGGCTCTGATTGTCTTCCCCACATAGTACCCCTCACAGACCATACAGGTTGCAATATATACCACTCCCTTGGTGTAACAGTAACACTTTCTGTTAGTAGTAATTTTACCATAATTTCTAATTTTAATTGAATCTGTGTCCAATATAAAAGGGCATTGCCCACACCTCCCATATTTAAAGGTTCCACCTAGGCCTGCCTTTAACATTTTTCTCTCCACCAGGCCTTTCAAAGAGGTGCCCTTTTTGTGAACCACAAGAGGTTTTTCCCCCAACCTTTTGTTGATCTTATTGGCCATACAAAACATGGTCTAAAAGTTATAAATAATACTTCTAAAGTTGAAAAAATCTCTAGTAAAGGGGAGAACATATGCCCTAATAAAATTATCAGTTTTGACCAAGCCAGAGGTTCTATTCAGACCTACAGGATTTTCCAAAAGTGTAGAGTAAATGCCCCCAGCTCTTTTAAATTTTACTTCTTCAGCTATGTCATTGAAAAATTTATAAGGATAACCTCTTTTCTGCAACATCCCCATTAGGGCATCACATTCTCTAACAAAATCATCCTGATTGGACACCATCCTGGCCAATCTTACATATTGACCCTTAACAAGGGATTTTTTATGGTGCAAAGGGTGGCAATTCTCAAAATGCAACAGAGAGTTGGAATAAGTAGGTTTTCTGTAAAGATGTGAAGTAAACCTACCCTTAGAATGTAATGGTCTTTCTTGATAGTAACATCCAAGTAATTCAAAGTATCAAGATCCTTGGTCATAGTAAATTTAAAAAAAAATTGGTAGTGTTATTGATATAAGTGAAGAACCAATTCAGGTCGTCTTCACTCCCATGCCAAAATAGGACCAAATCATCAAGGTACCATCCATATAGTACCCACATGTCCTAAAATTCAGAGTTCACTACATAAAGATCTTCTCACTGGGCTAATACAGTGTTAGCAAATGACAGTGCACAACATGCACCTATTGCCACCCCCTGCACCTGCTTGAATAAATGTCCCTCAAAGGTAATAAAATTGTTGTCCAGAACCATCTCCATACAGGACCTGATTGTAAGGATAGTATCATGGTTCAATGAACTATTTAAGCATAAATAGTCATAGAACCATTCTAGTCCAATATCATGGGGTATTACTGAGAAGAGGTCACAAATGTCAGTGGTGACCAAAATCAAGTCCTCGTGGCGCATATCATTCTTAATTTTAGAAAGAAAGTCCCAGGAATCCTTGATCACCAGGTCTCTGTTATCAAGGGTATGCTTGACAGTACTGTCAATATATTTAGCCAGGCTGAAGGTTTTGGATGCTTTTGCATCAACAATCGGTCGTATGGGGGGGATCAGAAATATTCTTATGTATTTTAGGGATTCCAAAAATGGTAGGAATCCTAGGATGTTTTGTTTCCAAAAATCTTGAAGTTTCCACAGTAATTTGTTCATTCAATAAAAGTTGTTCAATGTCTAAGTCAATAAGTCTGTAGGATATATTCAACTCATTTTTGGAAACCTCAGTGTATGTATCACTATACTATAAATCAGTCATTTTACTGTTGTAATCACACATATCCATGATAACAATACCTCCCCCTTATCCAGTTTCATGATCCTGATTTCATCATTCTCCAAAATATCACGGAGCAATGTACTTTCTTGACTTGTTAAATTACTAGCCCCGTTTTTGTCAAGTAGATGTTTATTACTGATTTTGGCAACCACGTTCCTGAATTCATTTTCACAAAGGGTCTCATATATTTGTACTGCCGGATGCATGGGAGGAATGAAAGTACTTGGTCTATTTAGTCGGCCTAAATTTCCCTGCAAATTACATAATCCATCCCCGTCCTGCGAGAAGAAAAGTTCCAAGTTCAGCTTCCTAGTGAATAATTTGAACTCCAAAATAGTGTTAACAATATCACTTCCAGTAGTTGGTACAAAGTTGAGCCCTTTTCAAAACAGTTCTGCCCACTCAGTACTCACAGTAGTCCTACTATAATTGTAAATGCTGAAATCATGTTCAAGATTTTTCACAATATTACAAGCATACATCCCATCCCCTTCAAGTCTGTCATTGGTTACCTCCAATACTGTTGTTGTTGTTGTTGTCTCCCCCTCCTCCATTGATTCTGATAATTCACTTGTCCATAACCTCCATTCCCTTGCCCCCCCATGATTCATCAATCGCTGGGATCTCCTCAGAGGTGGTGGTTCTAAAGGGGCATTATCCCCCACAGAATCTACCACATCATCATCATCATTGGTTACATTCACCTCTTCAAATCTCTCAGCCCACCTAGCTTGTTGGCCCTGGGGTGGGTCAGGATATGCCCTTCCCTCGTCTTAATCAGTTTTGTCCCTAATAAGTTTTCTTTCTTTCCTTTTTTGCAGTTGCACTAATTCATTGTCAACACTTTTAAATAAATTGTTGAATTCACCAAGCCTATGTTCCAATAGTAAATCACACTTAATTTCAATGTCTAATTTGTTAATGTATTTTAAAATAGCAGACATTTTCTTATTATTGTCAGTGATAAAAATATTTAGCAACTCACATCCTTGTTTGTTAAAAAAATTCTTTAAGTCCCGATGCACATGGGAGTCCTTAATGAGTCCTGTCGGATATTTCCATGTCCGAAGGCCCTTAGGAATCTGCTCTCTCCTTACACACTCATGCAGGTTGCTCCCCTCCATCCATGACTGTAACAAACTCAGAAAACAACACAAACCAAAACCAAATAAAAAAATAAATGAAAGAGATCACCAACGGAGCACTGCAGCACTAAATCCAAGGAGTTTATTAGAATTAGTTAAGCGCTTTCATCAAAATCACAAGACTTCATCAGAACATAGATTACCCCAAATAACATAATTAAATACTCTAACCCTCTCAACCATTGGTTACCAATAAAGACATAATTTCCTATAAGATGATTAAGTTATTTAAAATCATTTCCTATAAGATGATTAAGTTATTTAAAATGACAGTAACAAAATATCACAGTGACTGAACACTACAATAATACAAATACCCCTACCAACCACATACAATATTATGTTACACAGTACAGCATGGTTTAAAACAAAAAATCTTGAAAAAAATCACATAAAAAAAGCTGATTTTAGTTTTAGTACAGAACTGATGGAAATCTTGTCATTAAGCCCGGGTGGTTGACAAGCATTTAACTTAATCTGCCATTTGAGCTCTAGATATTCAAGGAAGTCATCATTAGGCCCCCCTCATGGACCCAAATCCACTTGTTCTAATACAAAAAATTTGAAGGATTGTGTCGGATGTGCCTTTATGTGCTTATATAAAGCATTATTATCTTTGTTTTTTGTAAGAAAAAATCACAGTGACTGAACACTACAATAAAACAAATACCCCTACCAACCACATACAATATTATGTTATACAGTACAGCATGATTTAAAACAAAAAATCTTGATAAAATCACATAAAAAAGCTGATTTTAGTTTTAGTACAGAACTGACAGAAATCTTGTCATTGAGCCCGGGTGGTTGTTTTGTATGGATGATAACATCAGCAAAATGTTGGGGAAAAACCTCTTGTGGTTTACAAAAAGGGAACCTCTGTGAAAGGCCTGGTGGAGAGGAAAAAGTTAAAGGCAGGCCTAGGTGGAACCTTTAAATGTGGGAGGTGTGGACAATGCCCTTTTATATTGGACACAGATTCAATTAAAATTAGGAATTATGGTAAAATTACTACTAACAGAAAGTGTTACTGTTACACCAAGGGAGTGGTATGTATTGCAACCTGTATGGTCTGTGAGGGGTACTATGTGGGGAAGACAATCAGAGCCCTTAGACAAAGAGTATACCAACACAATTATGACATTCAAAAAAACAAAGATAATAATGCTTTATATAAGCACATAAAGGTGCATCCGACACACTCCTTCAAATTTTTTGTATTAGAACAAGTGGATTTGGGTCCACAAGGGGGGCCTGATGATGACTTCCTTGAATATCTAGAGCTCAAATGGCAGATTAAATTAAATGCTTGTCAACCACCCGGGCTCAATGACCAGATTTCCATCAGTTCTGTACTAAAACTAAAATCAGCTTTTTTATGTGATTTTATCAAGATTTTTGTTTTAAACCATGCTGTACTGTATAACATAATATTGTATGTGGTTGGTAGGGGTATTTGTTTGATTGTAGTGTTCAGTCACTGTGATTTTTTGTTACTGTCATTTTAAATAACTTAATCATCTTATAGGAAATTATGTCTTTATTGGTAACCAATAGTTGAGAGCGTTAGAGTATTTAATTATGTTATTTGGGGTAATCTATGTTCTGATGAAGTCTTGTGATTTTTACGAAAGCGCTTAACTAATTCTAACAAACTCCTTGGATTTAGTGCTGCAGTGCTCCGTTGGTGATCTCTTTCACATATATAGGTAAAATATTTCATAATCTGCCAGCCGTAAAGTGAAAAAAGGGAACTGTAAAGTTGAGAACTTGAATGAAGCAGAGATATCAATAAACTGTTGTTTTTTGGCAGGAACATTATTTTTGAAGAATGTAATACCCAAAGTACAAGCTAAGATAGCATTTGCAAAAACTTGTAGATCAGAAATAAAACACCCATTAACAGCCTACATCCAATGGAGAACAGTGAAAGACTTTTCAACCATTCCCTGTATGACAGGTGCCTAACCCCAGCAATTTGTCTTGTGAATGCTTTCTGCACACACCTAAGTTTCTTCACCCGAGAAGATCTACATACACAAAAGAACCCACAAAATTATATATGTCGTATTGTATATTTATATAGCAGAAACAACACCTTTTCAGCTGAACTTAAAAACATTTCATGATGCTGCTAGTCACACTGTAATATATTCTCATCACCCTTTTGAGGTGTTCTTCAAATCCCACATGGGAGTCCACAGAATCACCAAGCTAGCTGCTGTAAAAACAATGCCTCTCAACGCTACAGATTTTTGCAGAATGTCCAGATTTTTGCCTCATATTTCTGTTTTGTTTTTTTCTCATAAAATTGTGCTTTTCTGGCAAACCACTGGCAAATCATTGAGGGTTGAAGTTAGAAAATAATGACAGATATTCAAGTTTCAGACTTTATACCCTTCAGAAAATTTGTGTTGATAAAAACATGTTATTCTATCAACTTTCTAAGTTTGTAAGAGCAATATTTAAAAAATGTCCCTATTTTTGGGTCTTTGTCCAGATTTTTTGATTTAAGAGGTTGAGAGGTATGAAAAACATGTCTGTCTAAGATGTAGGGATACTCAGTGTTTTAAACCTTATGCCATTTGAGTCTGAACATTTAAACATAGTCCAGGTAGCTTTGAAGTGCACCCTAATCTTTAATATTTGTCACTATGTCACCAACTATAGTGTAGTCAGAAAATTTACTAAGGCAGATAGTGTCTTGTTTTGGGAAACAAAACATAAATAGGCCAAACAGTAAGGTACCTAAAACGAAGCACTGAAGAATACAAACATTATGTCTTGAATTCAGTTAGACAACTACTAATCTTAAATCTAGAATGCCTTCCTGTTAGCCAGTTGGCTATCCATCTTGGGATGTATGAGTTTATTTTCAATTATTCCATGGTACTTATAATTGCATAATGGGGCACAGAGTCAAAGGCCATTGAAAAATAAAGTTGGACTTTGAAAACGTTGCACTGACTATTAACTCTCCACTGTATGGTGCTGTACTGAGCTTGTAATATGATACTCATTTGTTATGTATCCTTATAGTTATGTAACTGTTTACCACATATTATACTATATGTACTCTGTTACACTTATATAGTTGCCACGGTGGTACGGCGGTAGCATTGTTACCTCACAGCAAGAGGTTCTCCCGTTCGATTCTCGGCTTAGCTTGGGAGTGCCTTCTGTGTGGAGTCTGCATGTCTTCCCCGCAGTTGGGTAGTGTTCAAAAAACATGCGTGCATAAATGGGCGTGCCTTAGTTGAAGGTTGGGTGTTGAGCTGGCACCTCGGTGTTTCGTAAAAATCTACTGCCAATCATTAGCGGACCGGAGTTCCGCTGTGGTGACCCCTTACTGGGAAAAAGCCGAAAGACAAATAACAACAACTCTGTAACACTTATGTTTATGCACTTTAAATGGGCTCACCTTGGCCAAGTGGACTACCCCAGTAAACAAATGCAAATAAATAGATAAATATGAAATCAAGGTATATATCGTTAACAGATGTAGTGTATTTCGCCTCTGTCAGATTTCCTGAATGTGTATCATGTGGCTTAGTATCCTTTGTATTGTGCAGTCTGAAAGTAAATGCATATATCATGTTTTGAGGATTTCCAACTGTTCACTCTTCCACTTGACTATGAAGTTGAATATTTCTACTTTGCATTTCTGACGAGTCTTAGCTGGTCAGCCCCTATAAAACAATATAAAGTAACTCCCATGTCCACACCTAGGATTACACCATAAATTAAGGCACAGATGTTCCACTGAGTCAAACTGCTACATCAGTGCATAAAATGAAAACTGCTGCCACTTTTCACCTCTTTAGGATCCAGCAATTCCACAAAGAGGAAGTGACTAAACAGCAAGAGGCACTGTTTCACAACCCACCAAAGTAATGACAAAAATTATCTGAAAGAATTCCAGTCAGATGCATAGTGTGTTTTGCATCCTAACAAATCAAAACAGCCTAAACCCCTTCTGAATTCTGCAAAAATAGTTGAACGACACAGTGTCATTTTACATATCACTTCAACTAAAGCTATTAACATCTGCAGCACAATTGGTAACTTCCTTCTCAGTCTGCCAGCTGTTCAAGTTGCCCTCACCAAAAATATCTTTTGCCGAACCTTAAGTCACATTCACTGGCTGCTGATTCCCTGATATCCCATTTTAAAGGGCAGACCTGCATTTCTTTGAATACAATCCCACTGATTGTGTTAATAAAAACAAAATATATCAGTGGTACATTCTGCTGGTACATTACAGTGTAAGTGAAGGAGAGCAGAGGATTTGTTCAATCTAATCATACTTTCATAGGAACTTACTAGGCATGCATTTCAGGAGACCATTAATGAACACAACCCAAATTTCCAATTTTGCATTGTCTGATTAAATGACTTGCTCAAGGTCACACAGTAGGCAAATGTAGGCTGAGGGAAGCAAACCCTGTACCTCAAGAAGTAGCTCTTTAACAGCTCACAGCCTTAATCCTCAGTGCCATCTGGCATCTGTCAGACTCAATACTGTCATCTGCCAATGTTTTTTGATAAATCACACTGTATATGAAAGGAATGACTCAACTGTTATGCTTTACCTACGCTGTGATCTGTCAGTGCTGCTTTTGTAGGTGGGGAACAGAGAGTTCATTGCTCTCACTTACAGTGCAGGGGAGTGGCAGAGATAGTGTTCTGCCCTCATCTGGTGACAGTGGGGTAAGGGAAGTTGTCCTTTCCTCCACTGTTATATTAGCACATTTATAGTCATGAGAATGTAGGGTGCAGCTGGGCTAGGCCCTGCATAACAGTTGTTTTTGGATCATCATACTTGTGAAGTTTACATCAAATGCCAAGCGTTTTTTGTCCAAAATACTAAATTTAATTGCAAGTTTGCATCACTCATTCAGTACAGACCAATTTTAAGATTGATGCTTCATCACTGCTTCCCTGTCTCAGTTTGGATAAACTAATATTCACTTGAACGATATCTTGACAAACTCTAGAAATCCACTACAGTGATCCTTTTCATAAAGGTGATCCTTCAACAAAACTCCATAACTATTAGCCGGTTTGGTTTCTGGGTCTTCATTTGAAATTTGTGGAAAAAGTGTACACTTTCAGGTTTATTATTGTATTAATCCTTAGAATTCATTATCCATTTGTGAGCATGAACATTGTTCTTGTCACAGAATAGCTGCAGCTCTCTTTGACATAAACTAATACATATGCGCTAAATGTAACCATGACAATATTCTCAGTACTCTGCTCCTAGAATTGTCAAATGTATTAAGTACTGCAAAACACCAACGCTTAAACAGGCTGTCAGCCAACAAACTATGTACAGACACTGCCCAATAGTTCAGTAGCTATCCTATTAAGAGATCTAATGCATTAGATAAGATAATACCACCCCAATATCTGCCAGTCCATCTGAGTTCTCCCATGGGCACTATATTTGGCACACACACTTGTATTTTCTATTTTTGTGACTGTGGCACAGTCAGTGATTTATTAAGGATTTAACTCTTTTCAAGCCCTGTTGTCAAACATAGGTCTGTATCTGAACATCCATAAAATAAAATTCATGAGTGTAAATTAGCCAATAGTATTCACTTACTCCGTACTTGCTTATCACCTCTGTGGAGCACACTTTTTTGAGGTTTGAAATCTGCTAAAATTTTTAGGGTCATCTTGGGCAATGAACACAAATTGCAAAAACTACTAAAAGGCTTGACACTGTATAAACACTCAATGCATTCCTACCACACAGCCTTTTGTATGTAATCACCAGCACTGTCACAGTATCACACATAAATGCCCTTACTAGAAATGCACACATCACTGCCAATAGTTTATATATATATATATATATATATATATATATATATATATATATATATATATATATATATATGTGTGTGTGTATATATATATATATATATATATATATATATATATATATATATATATATATATGTGTGTGTGTATATATATATGGGTCCACGTCATAACACTGAAATTTTATAACGTTGAATTCCATAACATTGGGACCAAAATATCTAAATCTCAAAACAGTGAAAACCCAAAACATCGAAAACTCAGAACATTGTAAAGTGTGCTTCATAGCATTTAAAACTACAATGCATATGTAAATAACATCCTCTCCACCTATAACAATATGTAATAAACACACTTTCTACTACGTTTTGGCAGGGGGTCAACTGCACTCCCCCATATGGAAGGGATCTGCCCCCACACCCCCCATAAATTAAATATACCTACTCCAAGATTGCACTACAGTGGAAAAAAGTTAATTTCCTAACCTCACTGTATACCAACTCCAAGATCGCACTACAGTGGAAAAAAGTTAATTTCCTAACCTCACTGTATCAGAGTGAGGTTAGGAAATTAACTTTTTTCTACTGTAGTGCGATCTTGGAGTTGGTATATTTAATTTACGGGGGGGTGTGGGAGCAGAGCCCCCCACATGGGGGGGTGCAGGGGGGGGTTGCCCCCCTGCAAAAACGTAGTAGAAAGTGTGTTTCTTAGTTAGGTGTTGTTGTAGGTGGAAGGGATCTTATTTACTTGTGCAATGTAGTTTTCAATGTTATGAAGCACAGTTTCAGTGTTCTGAGTTTTCAGTGTTTTGAATTTTCAATATTATGGTCTCAATGTTATGAAATTCAACGTTATGAAATTTCAATGTTATGAAGTAGACCTATATATATATATATATATATATATATATATATATATATATATATATATATATATATATATAGATATAAATTCCCATTCTCACTAATGTGAAACCTTAAATAAGCTCACCTGACTACCCAATTGTAAATAACACACAGTATCTTTCAACTTAAAACTGCAAGCTGTAAGAAGCTATTCAGAACAAAGGAAAAAGTGTATATAAGCATAGTTAAGCTGACTGCTTAACTTCTCGATTATTTTTTTATTCAAAGCATAGATGGCAAGAGCGATACACTGGTGCCTTGGCTAGCTGCCTTCAAGGTGTCCTGTCTCTTTGACAAAAGTGAACTTTCAAACAGAACTGGACTGAATGTAAATAATGCAGCACTTATAAATGCACCAATCAGTTTGTTACAAGGGATAACATATAAGATGTTAGGTAAGAAGATTAAATCATTAATAGTCTATTGTGGACTTATTGGTACAGGTGGGCATACTAAACAGTTTCCAGATGGAAAGGTTCCTGTTTCCCTTCTGGGTCCAAAAGTGCTGGGTAGCAGAAGTGTCCAGCTATACCAGTTCACCTAGCAGGGTATTTGAATATCTATGGGTTCAATAGTGCTGGATATTGGAAATGCCCCAGCTGTATCAAGTTATCCTGCAGGGTATTTGTGTACGAATTATACCATCCCAAAGTAGTATAGCCAATGCCTTCTTATTATGACTGGTATTTTATCAGCATCCTGGGAATGTATGTCTGAAGACAAAGTACATGTTATCACATTTGAGAGTAAGAAATGTATACCGTAGAGGATAGGCTTAACAAATCCGCCTTATAGTCTAAAGGTCTGAAATTGTATCTCCTGTCAAACTGTCAAAGCACCTGTACAAATCCTTTCTGATACTCCCCCAGGGGAGAGATCTAACCAGATGCCTGTGAGAATCACCGGATGATGCCAGGAAAGTGCTTCCTGCCATCTCTTTTGTAAACAAGGATGTCTCAATCGTTCCACTTTTGGCCACCAACAATGAGAATCTCCTATGTGAAACTTACCCAACTAACACTGGTTCATAGGCTATTATGCTACAGTAAATGGCAATCATTACCTGTAATACTGACCTTACATGTCCCCATCTATAATGCTTCATTTCACAGTTGCCTCCTAACTATAAGTCAAATCCATCAACCACCAGACAAAGGCAGAGGTGGTGGGTCAGCTGGAATCCCATGCAGCCCAGTGCTGAGAACCAAAAAAAGCTTTTCCAACGTAAAAAGCAAACCCAGAACTGACTGTTGCAAATAGTGCAATCTGTTTGCTAATACATTCACTGGCAAACAAATGTAAAATAAAATAAATAAATAAAAAAAGAAGAAGAATATCACCAATGGCTTCTTAAATGAATCCCAGAACTCACTTGCACACCATCGACAGATAGTCGTGCCCCCTAAACTCTTGCACCTAGGGCAGCTGTCCCCTTTGCCTAGTAATACCTAAGGTACTGAACAAGAGAACTCAATCTATGCCATCTTCATAACAAAAATATGGAATAAACATCCATTGTATCCATTGTCATAATACCCCCAATACATTTCTATGCATAAACTAATTTCAATATCTGTAGAAATTACATTTATACTGTGGGCTTTCTGTTACTAAATCCCGTTATGTCTGGAGCTTTTACTTCTTAACCACTCTGCACAAGAAAGCTAGACAATGCCAAAAATACTAGAGGGATAAAGACCCAAAATCAGGGACAAGTTTTAAATATTGTTCTTATAAACTTTAAATGTTGCCTGAATAACAAATTTTGCATTAGCATGCATTTTCTGAAGGATATGAAATCTGAAACTCAAATGTCTCATTATTTAGTGACTTCAGTCCTCAGTGTTTTCCAGAAAACCACATATTTTATGAGAAGCAGATCAAAACTATTAGGCAAAAATCTAGACAGTCTATGAAATTATGGACAGTTGAGAAGTTTGCTGAATCTACTCTGCATTGGCTTCCACTGTAAATGTGGTATGTGCAGTTAGGAGTCCTGATCAACAATAAAAATAAATACCTAGCTAACTAGACATGGAGAAATATAAATGGCTGAATGAACGGGTAACTAATTTGTTTATCCTTGCAGTGCAGAACATAGCCATAGTATCTGCTTCTTTCTTGTTAAATATGTTCAGTTTGCCCTAATGTTGCTGAACGTATATACAGTTTATCCCAGCATTACTAAACACATCACCAGTGTTTGCCCTTACACTATCCTATACTCCCATGTTTGCCTCAGCACAGCTACAAATATCGACTGTGCCCTGCCATTACTGAACATGTAAGTAACATTTGCCCCTTCACTGCTGAGCATGCTCAGAGCTCACACTGTTTGCTTCTTCAGTGCTAAACTCACTCATAGTACAGATCTTTATAAAGCTAAATACTGCCTTGCATTTGCCCTTCATTACAAATTCATCCAAAGTACACAGTATTACAGAATATATTCCCAGTATTTGCCTCTTCACTGCTGGACATGCTGACAGTGTTTGCCTGCTCAGGACTGACCCTCACCATGTCTACCCCTGTGTAGTTGCTGTATTCTCTCATAGTATTTGCCCTTGTATTGTTTAACACACCCATTGTGCACTGCATTACTGAACATGCCCATAACATTTTCACCTTAATTGATGCGGATGCTAATGATGTCTGTTTTTCAGTGTCTCCTGTTACAGTGATGAAATACTCATATATTGTACTAGGATGAATATGGGTCAGAGAAGGTGAGTAGCAAAATTCTGATGAGTAACCTATAGAAGGAACCTTTCTAAATGAACTTTTTCTTCAGAAGGAAACCTTGCCCAGACAGAAAATTACAAACTCTAGCTAGCTTTCATGCAGGATAAAGCCTCAAATTCCCAAGAGACTGTACTCCCTTCATGCTAAATAACAATCATCTCTGAGGCTGCTGTAAACTGAAGAAGGAAATATTTTGACTGAATAGTGTCAAATACAGTGATTTGTACAACTGTCTTTTTTGGTAGTAGCCAGTAAATTTTAACTGATCACTTTTGCTGAAGCAAAACTGGATTCAGTAAGCTGACCCAAAGGCTAACCCCTACATTGCTAAAAACATCCTCATTCTTTGCCATTTCACTGCTGGACATAGGTCTTTTTCCTTACAATGCTGGAAATGTCTACATGGTATACTGAGTAACATAATAAGAAATGTAAATTGGAGCAGCAAATTAGGAGACTTCCTACTACACAAGCAACAAAATGTAAGATAACTTGCATTTGGATTTCTTCTCCTCGTCTCTCAGGTACCTTTTGATCTGATTCATGCCAACCTTTATTTACTACACAGAGGTGATGTCTGATATGGCAGCATGGCTTCCCCACTGAACCCCACCTCTATTCCCATTGTTGAAAGGTTATCTGTTTTTTATATCCCACCAGTCTGTGAGTTTGACCCTAAACTCTCTTTAAGTGCTGATAACTACATTGGTGAGAGCCACCAATTATGTCCACACTGGCTCACTTGCTTGGTGAGTTATGGCCCTAATCACTTCCCCTTGTGTGGTGATATTCATGATGATTGGCTAGACAATAAGACATGGTCCAGAAATAGAGCCAACCCCAGGCCTTGCGCAGGCACACCCCTCCAAATCTGCTAATTTCCTAACACTCTCCAGTCCAGCAGTCCCTTCACAACTCAGCCTTTGCTAGGGCTATGACAGACCATGGTGTCTAATAACATGCCCATCCTTCCATGCCACACTTCAGACACTGCAAACCATAGACCATGATGTCTAACAACATAATTCCTCCCTCCCAGGAGAGGCATGCCCACCTCAGACACCCCAAGCCACAGACCACGGTGTCTAACAACATAATTCCTCCCTCCCAGGAGAGGCATGACACCTCAGACACCCCAAGCCACAGACCACGGTGTCTAACAACATAATTCCTCCCTCCCAGGAGAGGCATGCACACCTCAGACACCCCAAGCCACAGACCATGGTGTCTAATAACATAATTCCTCCCTCCCAGAGACACCCAGCCACAGACCATGGTGTCTAATAACATAATTCCTCCCAGAGAGGCATGCACACCTCAGACACCCCAAGCCACAGACCATGGTGTCTAATAACATAATTCCTCCCTCCCAGGAGAGGCATGCCCGTCCAATCCTGCCACACCTCAGACACCCCAAGCCACAGACCACGGTGTCTAACAACATAATTCCTCCCTCCCAGGAGAGGCATGCCCGTCCAACCCTTCCACACCTCAGACACCCCAAGCCACAGACCATGGTGTCTAATAACATAATTCCTCCCTCCCAGGAGAGGCATGCCCATCCTACCATATCGCACCTCAGACACCTGAGCCACTAATCAAACTCAGCTTGCCTGGGCAATGGATTTATGTCTGATTCATGCCAACGTCAATCTCAACAGTTTATAAATGTATCACTTTTTTGGAACTATGTTTATACCTTTATAGCCCTCTTTGAAAAAAAAATCCTCTAAAACAATTAGGTCTTATACATTTCACAGCTTTTATGATTGACTAGCTATGTCAGAAAAAACAAAAAAAACTTTTCAATATCCTAAGTGCTTCATTCACTTATTTGGAGTTTTAAAGTAATCTGACCCACTGCAAGTGACTGGTTGTTTCTGCTGTATTTGCACCTGCATCTTTGAACATATCCAGTATGTTTTCCTCTGTACTTTGACCTCTTCTGAGTCATGGTCTTCTCATGTCAGAATTTTAGGCCTCCTCCTATATCATCAAATGTGGCTTCATACCTCACAACGGCAACCTATACAGACTTAACCTGCTCTGTGATGAGATGTCTAGTGGTGTTCTTCATTCTATTCAGTTGAAGAAACTTTTCCTTCTTAAGCCCCCCCCCTCTCCATTGTATGGGAGGAGTGCCACATTACAGTGCTCACTCCCACCAAATGCATCTGTACAAGCCAAGGCTTAATTTCACGAGTGCCCTGTATCACTATGCATATCAAGCCCTATGTTGTCAACAATATGAGATATTCTGAGCCTTCCCTATGAGAAAAGAAAGCAGTGCAATGGCAGCTTCAACTTTTCTCTTCTTCTTGTGAATCTCTCTGCTGATGGTCCATATTTATTCCTAGCCCTGGATTGCTAACAGCTTGATTGGGTTTCCTTACTTCTACAGTACATCCTAGCCTTTCACGTGCCCTGTGCTGCATTGCGCAATATGCCCCTGCAGTGTTAAACTTGGCTAAAGTGATTATCGGGTCTATATTATGTTGCCAAAATGACAGAACAGTGAATGCTGTTTCAGTGACACATAAACATTGATCTACAACTTCCGTAAACGGCCAGAACATTGTTTTTCTTCCTAGGGAAAAAATGGTAGGCCAACCACACATGAAACAGCATACCAAACATTACAAAGTTGGGGGCTTTGCCCCCATACCCCCCAATGTGGGGGCTGTGCCCACCACACCCCCCTAACTAAATATACCAACTCCAAGATTGCACTACAGTGGGGAAAAGAGTAATTACATGGTGACAGCCAAGCAATTTTTTCCCTAGGGAAAAAATCGACGATCTGGCCATTCACGGAAGTTGTACTTCACTGTTTATGTGTCGCTGAATTGGTGCTCGATGTTTTGCCATTTAGGCGGCATAATATAGACCCAATTATCTAGTAGACTATTATTTGTTTGCTACCTCAGTGAATGAACAATTACAAGGTACACAAGCACAAATAACAATACAGCAAGTTAAATAAAAGTACTGAAATAGTCAACATTGAAAACTTCCATTATATTAGAACACTAGCATAATGTTTTCAATAAACTAAAATATGGAATGTAAAATATTTACTGACAAAGTCACCAAACAACCAAGCAAATAATTAGAAAATTAACAAATGAACAACCAATCTCAGCTCATACAGGTTACAACTTTTTAACCAGGCTAATTGCATGAAAAAACAATAAACTCTACTTCCTACCCTGTATGACTACATTTAATATTTTACTCTGTGCTGCTCAATTTTGAAGTTAGCCAATGCAATAATTTTTCTATTGCTGCAAAAGGAAGGAGCAAAGAGAAAAGAAATACAGTCACCTACTTTTATGTGGGGTTGGAGAGTGATTGAGCAGTTGGACTTTAAAAAAGGATAACATTTTGAGATGACTGAAACCTGAAAACTACAAGATGCAGATAGAAACCGAAGTAGGAAAAGTTGTTCTGCAATGCTGACCATGATCAGAGCATTTTGCCTCCTCCACCACTGCTGAGAATATTTACTATGAAACACCATCCTTTCTGTCATGAAATGCTTCCTATGTATTTTTATACAATTCCTCTTACCAATTTTGTCTATTAAAATAAATGAAACTAGGATTCACTGAAGGCACTACACTAAAAGTGCTTATTTTCAATAAATGAGTACTCTGAGAATGTCTGCATAAATTGCCTGTTTTTTCTTTTCCTGAACATCAGTGGTTTTACCGTTGGTGTAACTGTAAAAGGAAAATTAGAAATTCCACATGCTTACCATGTAGTTGTATATTTATCTGTTCTTCTTAGTGAGGTGGTACATTTATATGGGAATCTGTTTTCAAGAAGTTCCTTTCAAGTAATGATAGTCTGAGAAGAATGAAGAAGCAGCTCCAGATAAGTATGATCAGTTCTCTGTCCTCTACTCATCCCCAAATATATTTTTTGAAAGTACATTCCTCCTCCACTTTACATTTCAGACATACCTGAATAATTTTTCATCCCTGTCCTGTGTTTGTTTTCCTGGAGATAGGACTATCGCTGTCGGTCCCTCCTTATACCACTTTTGGACCATGGAGATAGGCCTATTGCTATCAATCGGTCCCTCCTTATTCCACCTTTGGGCCATGGAGATATGTCTATTGCTGTCAATCGGTCCTTTCTTATACCACTTTTGGACCATGGAGATAGGCCTATTGCTATCAATCGGTCCCTCCTTATTCCACCTTTGGGCCATGGAGATATGTCTATTGCTATCAATCGGCCCCTCCTTATTCCACCTTTGGGCCATGGAGATAGGCCTATTGTTATCAATCGGCCCCTCTTTATTCCACCTTTAGGCCATGGAGATAGGCCTATTGCTGTCAATCGGTCCCTCCTTATACCACTTTTGGACCAGGCCCTGCACTGCTTTACTGCTCTTTTTTAAACTCTTCCAGCCTTAGTGTATTCCTACAAAAATGTGATGTTCAACACTGGCTACTGCATTCCAAATTACCTGTCAGATTTTATGTATCCATATTCATTTATCTGTCTATTTGTTAGACACCCAGGTGATCTCAGTGAGCAAACCAGAGGTATCCATATTATGGGAGAGACTGGATGGATCAGAGGAATAATAAAACAACAGTAATCCAGAAGAATGGGTATCCCTGAAAAGTGACCCCTGGCTTACTGTGACCAACCATTCAACAAAGTGTAAATAAATAAATAGACCATAAAGTTCAACTAAATGTGCAGTCCCAACCACGGAATCATATAAGGCTAAAATTACATGCATGTATTAAGCTGTTATGACTTTGGCCAGACCAAAGCATCTGCAGTTAGGGTTCCTATCAGCATTTTGAATGTTGAAAACGCCAAATTTAATTTAATTGAACTGAAATGTTCAAAATCTCAGAAGAGTGAACTGACGGAACATAGATTTCTTTCCCAGGGAAAGAAACCAGTGGGCCGTCATCAGAGTTTGCTATTTCCTCCACTATAGTGTGGTCTCGTTGTTGGTATATTTAAGTAGGGGGGGTAAAGCCCCCCCACTTCTGTCAGTGATTAAAGTATTGAAATTTTTTTTTTTTTGCACGGAACACCGATTTCTTTCCCTGGGAAAGAAATCGATGTTCCGTCAGTTCGCTCTTTTGAGATTTTGAACATTTCAGTTCAATTAAATTGCATTCAGCATTTTCAGCATTCGATATGCTGATATAGACCCTGCAGTTACCCCTGGAATACATCCAGACCATTACTGTAATGTTTATTATAGACGGTCTGGAGGTAGAGAATTTAGTAAACCATTCCATTAGAGAAAGAGCAGTGTGAATCTAATGGATTAGAGCCAAGGGTTTAGAAGCCTTCAGAATTCCCTATGTAAAGTAGAGGGACAGGCCCGAGGACTATGCAAGGTGTAAGTCCGGGCTGATGTAATCTGGAGAATAATTAAGACCAATATAAAATGCCCTGTACTGTGGAATGCTTTGCTCTCCAAAGCAACAATCAAATCTGGCCATCTTGTAATAAATTGTAATAAATAAAGGTGAAAGAGAACCCTTAGCATTACAGATTTTGATACTAGGTCTACTTGAACCATCTAATCTACTAATTTTCCTACCTTTGAAATCAGCTTTAGATTATTTTTTAATAGCAGCTGATTTTTCTATACTGCCACAGAATATAACTACCTCCCATGGGCATAACTAGGCATGCAACATTCATGCCATGGTGTACACTTTATTTATTCATTTATTTTGATTAATTAGATGAGGGAGCTCATTTTTTTGAATTGTCATACTTGCCGTTAGTCATGTGGTTTGTTAATTTTTTTATTCAGAATGCCTGTTCGACTGTTTTTTTTTTTTTTTTGTCATGTCAGGAGGTCTTTTTTAGCAGTGAAAAAGTAGACTGTCAAAAACATGTACTAAATGAGGTTTGGTGGAGGGTTACATTCAAGAACCTAGCATACAGTTCCAAAAATCTGGGTACACTCCTGGAAATACCTTATGCCTGTTCTATGCATTCTTAAATTTTGTCACTGATTTTGATGCTACAACTTCATAAAGACTGTTCCAATCATTCTCTACCCTTCCGTGAAAGAAATGCTTCCTTACAGTTTTCTACCTTATATCTGCAAGGTAAGTTCTGTCACTTTTATCTCTGTCTGTCTTTTTTGTTGGAAAGAATCTGCCCACATAGAGCCTTTGGAGTCTCATAAGGTACTTAAATTTTGTTTTATTATACCCAAACCTGGCTCATTTCTTCAAGATCACACTTATGCACTCTTTCTTTATATAGAATGGCTACTGCTGAAGAGTATGCATTATTTGTGGAGCTATCCTTTGTACTACCTCCTTACTGTCTATGTACAGGTGAAAATCAGATTTCCAGAACAGGTTTTGAGTACTTGTGAGAATGACTCTAGTCTGAGTGACACTACCACATATTGCATTTCAGTGGAAAATACAACCTGAAATGCCCAGATCCATGGTGTATAGAGAAAAAACTCTCACTGCAACCCAGATGATCTGAGTTTGAGTAGAAGTTCAGACCCAGGTGGGCTAGGTGGGAGTGAGTGGCTGATGTCTCCTTGGTCAACCCGGGGGAAGGGTATTGTCTGATTGCTGTGTTACAAGGTCCTAAAGTGTGCAGCCTTCAACTCACTGTCCCAGGCTTGGGATGTGCTTGGCACCATTAATTCAGTGAATGAAACCATCACTGTACATGCATACAAATATGAATTAGAGCCTTAGAGGTATTATGGGTCCCCACATGACATGGGCTTGTGTGTCAGTCACCAGGGAGTGGGGCTATTCTGTCACAAAACACACTTGAGCTCCACCATGGAGACTGGTGCAAGCTACAGAGACAGAGATTTGGTGTAATTATCTGTCTTGAAGGCAATTAGGGAATTTCTTTAAAGGCAGGAGGCTCTTGCCTGGGAAGATGAAGACAAAGCAGAAAGGTGTGGTCGGGCACAAATAATCTGTACCTACCTGTATGAAGCTCTCTCTGGTTGTCTCTCACTCCAGGAGATTGTTGGGCTTTCCCCTGTCTCAGAAATGGATATAGCACAAGACCTATTTGGGGAGGGTTGATAGCCAATAGGCAAGGAGGCAAAAATAATGTAAAAAAAAAATTAAACAGTATCCCCTGCTTTGAAATCACTGCATCTTGTTCAAAAAACAGTTTCTCTCATTTAGTGTAACTTCATTTGAATGGACAAGATTGACCTGCTGCCCTATACCCCTCAAGAGCTAAGCACACTATTTGGGAATGATTCTTACAGGTATTTAATGCAAATAGAACTTTTGTTTTCTACTAATGGCATGTCTTCCCATGTAGCCCAATACCCCTAGCTCCTCTGCTGCATTCTCACATGTCTTCCTTACATTAGACCGTTTGATATGAATCTAACATTGCACTTATTTAACAGACTGATCCCACCCAGATGCCTTATTTTGGACTTTTCTCTTCATTATATTCAAGTTACTATTTTTTAGATTATGCTATTGATTCTGCACCCTCATCCTGTTGCATATCGTTGTGTCATCAGCACAAATGCAAATTTTGCCCAGGTTTGTGATGCCTGTGCAGACACAGTATAGCATAAGTCCTGGTATTGCTCCTTCTAATACCCCACCCCAAATCACCCTTTTATCTAAGCAGACTCGTTAAAAATAATGCCATTATTGATACCCCACCCTGAATCACCCTTTTATCTAAGCAGACTCACAAAATATAATGCCATAATTGATACCCCACCACAAATCACGTTTTATCTAAGCAGACTCATAAAATATAATGCCATAATTGATACCCCACCACAAATCACCCTTTTATCTAAGCAGACTCATTAATTATAATGCCATAATTGATACCCCATCCCAAATCACCCTTTTATCTAAGCAGACCCATTAAATATAATACCATAGTTGATACCCCACCCCAAATCACCCTTTTATCTAAGCAGACTCACTAAATATAATACCATAATTGATACCCCACTCCAAATCACCCATTTATCTAAGCAGACTCACTAAATATAATACCATAATTGATACCCCACCCCAAATCATCCTTTTATCTAAGCAGACTCATTAAATATAATGCCATTATTGATACCCCACCCCAAATCACCCTTTTATCTAAGCAGACTCATTAAATATAATGCCATTATTGATACCCCACCCCAAATCACCATTTTATCTAAGCAGACTCATTAAATATAATATCATAACTGATACCCCACCACAAATCACCCTTTTATCTAAGCAGACTCATTAAATATAATGCCATAATTGATACCACACCCCAAATCACCCTTTTATCTAAGCAGACTCATTAAATATAATGTCATTATTGATGCCCCACCCTAAATCACCCTTTTATCTAAACAGACTCATTAAATATAATGCCATTATTGATACCCCACCCCAAAATCACCCTTTTATCTAAGCAGACTCATTAAACATAATACTATAATTGATACCCCATCACAAATCACCCTTTTATCTAAGCAGACTCATAAAATATAATGCCATAATTGATACCCCACCACAAATCACCCTTTTATCTAAACAGACTCATTAACTATAATGCCATAATTAATACCAACTACAAATCACCCTTTTATCTAAGCAGACTCATAAAATACAATGCCATAATTGATACCTCACCACAAATCATGCTTTTATCTAAGCAGACACATTTAATATAATGCCATAATTGATACACTACCACAAATCACCCTTTTATCTAAGCAGACTCATTAAATATAATGCCATAATTGATACCCTACAACAAATCACCATTTTAGCTCTGCAGACTCATTAAATATAATGTCATAATTGATACCACAGCCCAAATCACCCTTTTATCTAAGCAACTAAACCAAACAGCACCAAAAACCGACTGTAGAAGGAAAAAAGCTAGCTGGTAAAATATAGTAACTTCTGCACAGCTCGAACAGAGTATAACACATGTATAGCCAACACTAATGTTCCACCAAAATTCAGGCTTAATCCACTCGTAATGATAAAAATGAATCTTTTATTGAAAATAAGGTTTAGCGCTTTCATCTGTTAAAAATTAGACTTCCTCAGAACCAAAATGGAGTACTTCCAGTTCACATTTAAATAACCTTTTTGGCACCAAAAATTCAAAAGGAAATTGAGCTCTTAAAGCGACATAGTCATAATAACTCCATATACACATACTACTATGCTCAAAACAGCTAAGCATTTCAACAGATCCAGTGTGCTAATATAAAAAATGACAATATAAATATAATGACAATATAAATAAATAAAAATTAATTGTGGTAAATAAAATAAAATAAAATAAAATACGCTCTGCACGTACTAACTTCACCTTAAAACATACTCCAAATAGATATAATAGTGAAATAGTAAAACTTGCATAACTAGTGCTCATAAATTGTAACAAGTCAACAAAAATCAAAACACAATGGCAACATCCATGATATATCTATGCCATAATTAAAAATGGTTTAATACTTATATTTTCATTTATGCCAGGTGACCTAATGGCATCTGTCAAAATTTCCCACTTACTTTCTTTCATGGCTAAAAGTGCTTTCCAATTTCCCCCATAAGTAAATACTTCTACGTGGTCTATAATGGCAAATTTAAAACCATGTGATTCACCATATATGGATATGTGTTTATAAAGTGCATTGTTATTGTCCTTAATCTTTATCTTATAGATATGTTCATATACTCATTTCCTAAGGACTGTCTCTGTTTTGCCTATATAGAATGCGCTAGAGGTATAACATGTAGCAATATATACAACTTGTTTGGTGCTACAATTTCCTGCTTTGCATTTAATATTACTCTTGTTGATATCTCCTAACTTGATATTGCCTACCTCATTTATGGCATAACATTGTTTACAGGTACCGCATTTTCTAGTTCCCATCGAGAGCTTTGCATTATGTACAGTTTTTTGTTTAGAAGCTTTCTCCAATAATTTTTTAATATTGGGTGCTGTTTTATATACAAAGCTCGGATAATTGCCCAAAACGGAAGCTGTATCATCATTTACTGTTATTAAATTCCAGTGCTGTCTTAAAATATCTCTAATATACTTCGTGTAAGAAGTATACATCAAGACGCAAACTCGATTACAACACATACCTACATCGTCATATCCCTTCTTTCTATTATGAATCTTCATAAGATCTAATGACTTGCCCAATAAAGGTGGAAATTTTTTACCCCATTCATTCTTCACATAGTTGGAAACTTGTGATAATAGGGCTGAGGGGCATCCTCGATTACTAAACATATTACTTATTCGGTCAACTTCCCTATTCATGATTTCTCTAGTAGATGACATACGAGCTGCCCTAATACATTGTCCTTTATAAACATTTTTGAATATATGAGGAGGGTGATAACTATTAAATTCAATATAGTCATTTGAAAAGGTTTCCTTCCTATGAATTTGTGAAATAAATCCCTTATCAGAATGGCTGATATATGTGTCCAAATATGCTATGCCACTCTCACTGATGTTATGAGTGAACTTTAAAAAATTAGTTGTGCCATTAATAAATTCCATAAAAGAATTAATCTCATCTTTTGAACCCTTCCATAAGATGAATAAATCATCCAAATACCGTGTATAATATGCTATATTGGAATAAAATTGGCTCTTGAACACATATTCTGTTTCCCATTCCAGCATGACTAGATTGGCAAAAACGGGAGCACAAGAGGCCCCCATAGCCACACCTTTGCATTGCCTAATGTATTCACCTTGAAAATGTATATAATTATGGTCCAAAACTAGTCCCATAATATCTACCATAAGGCATATGCAGTCCCAGTCCATGTTTGAAAACTTTCTCAGACTATTGCTAAAATACTCTAAACCTATATCCTTAGGGATACATGAAAAAAGATCCACTACATCTATGGTGATGAAAATGAGATCCTTATTCCATATGTCTGATGTAAGCTGACTAAGAAATGTCCAAGAATCCTTTATTAAGTGAGTGATTTTTTCATAAATAGGTTTTACCCATCTATCAATGGCGGCTCCTAAAGGATATGTTTTGGATCTTGAACCAGAAACTATAGGCCTAAAAGGAGGCTGGGTGATACACTTGTGTACTTTGGGAATTCCTATAATAGTAGCCAGAGTCGGATATTCAACTTTAAATATTGGTAGATCTCACTAGTAATTCTATGATCGATAAAATATTCTTCTAATGTTAGATAAATTCTTTTGTAACCAATATTAATCTCATTTAACGATACTACTTCATAATTATTTGATGAATACAAAATATTATGCATTTCATTAACATAATCAAATGTATTATATACCACAATTCCGCCCCCTTTGTCGGGTTTCATTAATCTAATATCCTTATTGTTAATAAATTGATTTAAGCATTGTCGTTCTACTTCATTCAAATTGTCCTCAATATCTAGCTTATAACTACTGTTGGTCTTAAGATTTTTCTTAAATTTATAAATATCATGACACACCATCTTCTCATAATTACCCACTTGATTATTTGTTATGGGTATATACATACTTTTCTTTTTTAATCCAAGATGTTCTGTCGGTCCTTGTTGCGTGTTATGTTCTCTAAACCGCATAGCTAAATTGAGTCTTCGACCCCTGCCCCCGTGAAAATTAGTTTCCTTATTGAAATATTTACCTCTATTTCTATTATATGCTGTGTTGTCAATGGAAGTTCTGTCCTGTGGCCATATGTAAGCTCTATTTTGGTACTATAACTCTACATCTCTCTGTATTTCCTTATTCTTCCTGTTGAATATTCCTTTGGACTTTTGTTCAGTATAGTAGAACTGTTTGTCATATAAATCTTTCCACTGTGTAAACAATATATCATTTACTATATCTTGGTTCAATTTCTCAACCTCTCGAATCAGGGTAGACAATTTCTCATCATTGAATTTGATAAGCATATTCATATATTCTATACCAAAATTATCAAACATGTTATTAAATACATTGATTGTACCTATGTTGTATTCCAGGCCCATAGGTAATTTAAAAAATCTAAGGCCTTTAGGTACTATTTGCAAAGAAATACAATTGGCTAAATATACATTATCTATCTTAACATTCTTTATATTTAATAATTTCTTTCCAAGCATATTAATTGAGTCCCTTATCGAGCCCTTAAAAGGGGCATGTTGTCTTGCTTCGTCTTGACCACTACCATGTTCAACATTAGTACCAAAATCATATTCATCCCTTAAAAATAAATCAAGACAGTCATAATTATGTTGACCCACTGTCCTGTTCATGCCACCTGAAATATGTCCAGTGATTTTATTATGTTTATGATAATTGTTTCCAAAGAAACTGGATACAAATCTATTATCAACAGTACCTTTTAATTGTTCAGTACGAGTTCCGGTGACAGCAGAATAAGTTTTCATGCCATTATGGCGTTTAGGTCTCGTCCCTTGTCGTTCAGCTTCTTCTCTAGCATGAAATAAACTCAAGTCAAAAGTAAAATCATTCTCCAAACAGTTCTACTATGCTGAACAAAAGTCCAAAGGAATATTCAACAGGAAGAATAAGAAAATACAGAGAGATGTAGAGTTATATTACCAAAATAGAGCTTACATATGGCCACAGGATAGAACTTCCATTGATAACACAGTATATAATAGAAATAGAAGTAAATATTTCAATAAGGAAACTAATTTTCAGGGGGGCAGATTTTACCCCACGGCAAAAAAATCAAATAAAATAGTCAAAGCAGATAAGTTTCCTAAACAATTTTCAGTAAGTGACATACCCCATAGTACGCACACGGTTGAGTTTGATAGTCAAGATAGCAAACAGTGTAAAGAACATAATGATATGAATAAAACCCAAATGGAAAACATTATTCATACTTACAATGGGTTTAAGGTGTTTAATTATACTGATATGAACATTACACCAGAATTTTTTACATTATTCAGTAAAGGTATGAAATTTATTCCATCTACAGGTTTCCAACTTGTGGATATTATTAAAGAAGTCAAATTATTTTGTCAAAGACTCAATTTAGCTATGCAGTTTAGAGAACATAACACGCAACAAGGACCGACAGAACATCTTGGATTAAAAAAGAAAAGTACGTATATACCCATAACAAATAATCAAGTGGGTAATTATGAGAAGATGGTGTGTCATGATATTTATAAATTTAAGAAAAATCTTAAGACCAACAGTAGTTATAAGCTAGATATTGAGGACAATTTGAATGAAGTAGAACGACAATGCTTAAATCAATTTATTAACAATAAGGATATTAGATTAATGAAACCCGACAAAGGGGGCGGAATTGAGATATATAATACATTTGGTTATGTTAATGAAATGCATAATATTTTGTATTCATCAAATAATTATGAAGTAGTATCGTTAAATGAGATTAATATTGGTTACAAAAGAATTGATCTAACATTAGAAGAATATTTTATCGATCATAGAATTACTAGTGAGATCTACCAATATTTAAAAGTTGAATATCCGACTCTGGCTACTATTATAGGAATTCCCATAGTACACAAGTGTATCACCCAACCTCCTTTTAGGCCTATAGTTTCTGGTTCAAGATCCAAAACATATCCTTTAGGAGTCGCCATTGATAGATGGGTAAAACCTAGTTATGAAAAAATCACTCACTTAATAAAGGATTCTTGGACGTTTCTTAGTCGGCTTACATCAGACATATGGAATAAGGATCTCATTTTCATCACCATAGATGTAGTGGATCTTTTTTCATGTATCCCTAAGGATATAGGTTTAGAGTATTTTAGCAATAGTCTGAGAAAGTTTTCAAACATGGACTGGGACCGCATATGCCTTATGGTAGATATTATGGGACTAGTTTTGGACCATAATTATATATATTTTCAAGGTGAATACTTTAGGCAATGCAAAGGTGTGGCTATGGGGGCCTCGTGTGCCCCCGTTTTTGCCAATCTAGTCATGCTGGAATGGGAAACAGAATATGTGTTCAAGAGCGAATTTTATTCCAATATAGCATATTATACACAATATTTGGATGATTTATTCATCTTATGGAAGGGTTCAAAAGATGAGATTAATTATTTTATGGAATTTATTAATGGCACAACTAATTTTTTAAAGTTCACTCATAACATCAGTGAGAGTGGCATAGCATATTTGGACACATATATCAGCCATTCTGATAAGGGATTTATTTCACAAATTCATAGGAAGGAAACCTTTTCAAATGACTATATTGAATTTAATAGTTATCACCCTCCCCATATATTCAAAAATGTTTATAAAGGACAATGTATTAGGGCAGCTCGTATGTCATCTACTAGAGAAATCATGAATAGGGAAGTTGACCGAATAAGTAATATGTTTAGTAATTGAGGATACCCCTCAGCCCTATTATCACAAGTTTCCAACTATGTGAAGAATGAATGGGGTAAAAAATTTCCACCTTTATTGGGCAAGTCATTAGATTTTATGAAGATTCATAATAGAATGAAGGGATATGATGATGTAGGTATGTGTTGTAATCGAGTTCGCGTCTTGATGTATACTCCTTACACGAAGTATATTAGAGATATTTTAAGACAGCACTGGAATTTAATAACAGTAAATGATGATGCAGCTTCCGTTTCGGGCAATTATCCGAGCTTTGTATATAAAACAGCACCCAATATTAAAAAATTATTGGAGAAAGCTTCTAAACAAAAAACTGTACATAATGCAAAGCTCTCGATGGGAATTAGAAAATGCGGTACCTGTAAACAATGTTATGTCATAAATGAGGTAGGCAATATTAAGTTAGGATATATCAACAAGGCTAACATTAAATGCAAAGCAGGAAATTGTAGCACCAAACAAGTTGTATATATTGCTACATGTTATACCTGCAGCGCATTTTATATAGGCAAAACAGAGACAGTCCTTAGGAAATGAGTATATGAACATATCTATAAGATAAAGATTAAGGACAATAACAATGCACTTTATAAAGACATATCCATATATGGTGAATCACATGGTTTCAAATTTGCCATTATAGACCACGTAGAAGTATTTAATTATGGGGGGAAATTGGAAAGCACTTTTAGCCATGAAAGAAAGTAAGTGGGAAATTTTGACAGATGCCATTAGGTCACCTGGCATAAATGAAAATATAAGTATTAAACCATTTTTAATTATGGCATAGATATATCATGGATGTTGCCATTGTATTTTGATTCTTGTTGACTTGTTACAATTTATGAGCACTAGTTATGCAAGTTTTACTATTTCACTATTATATATATCTGGAGTATGTTTTAAGATGAAGTTAGTACGTGCAGAGCGTATTTTATTTTATTTTATTTACCACAATTAATTTTTATTTATTTACATTGTCATTATATTTATATTGTCATTTTTTTATATCAGCACACTGGATCTGTTGAAATGCTTAGCTGTTTTTAGCATAGTAGTATGTGTATATGGAGTTATTATGACTATGTCTCTTTAAGAGCTCCATTTCCTTTTGAATTTTTGGCGCTAAAAAGGTTATTTAAATGTGAACTGGAAGTACTCCATTTTGGTTCTGAGGAAGTCTGATTTTTAACAGATGAAAGCGCTAAACCTTATTTTCAATAAAAGATTTGTTTTTATCATTACGAGTGGATTAAGCCTGAATTTTGGTGGAACATTAGTGTTGGCTATACGTGTGTTATACTCTGTTCGAGCTGTGCCGAAGTTACTATATTTTACCAGCTAGCCTTTTTCCTTTTATCTAAGCAGACTCATTAAATATAATGCCATTATTGATACCCTACCACAAATCACCCTTTTATCTAAGCAGACTCATTAAATATAATACCATAATTGATACCCTACCACAAATCACCCTTTTATCTAAGCAGACTCATTAAATATAATACCATAATTGATACCCTACCACAAATAATCACCTTTTTATCTAACCAGACTAATTAAATATAATGCCATTATTGATACCCCACCCCGAATCACCTTTTTATCTAAGCAGACTCATTAAATATAATGCCATTATTGATAACCCATCCAGAATCACCCTTTTATCTAAGCAGACTCATTAAATATAATGCCATTATTGATACCCCATCCCGAATCACCCTTTTATCTAAGCAGACTCATTAAATATAACGCCGTTATTGATACCCCACTCCAAATCACCCTTTTATCTAAGCAGACTAATTAAATATAATGCCGTTATTGATACCCCACCCCAAATCACCTTTTATCTAAGCAGACTCATTAAATATAATGCCGTTATTGATACCCCACCCCAAATCACCCTTTTATCTAAGCAGACCCATTAAATATAATACCATAATTGATACCCCACCCCAAATCACTCTTTTATCTAAACAGACTCATTAAATATAATGTCATTATTGATACCCCACCTCAAATCACCCTTTTATATAAGCAGACTCATTAAATATAATGCCATTATGTTCTGTCTAATCAATCCTGTTCCCTTGCTACCCCCTATAATCTCTCCCAAGCAAGCTATTTTTGGTGTCATACTCTGTCAAATGCTTTCTTGAAATTAGAGTAGGCAATGTCTATAGCTCCTTTCTAATTCATTCCTTGGGATATGCAGCCAAGAAATTCTGTTAGATTTAGTAGTGAAACACTTAAGCATATAGACACTTCTCATTAAGGCTGTAAAATAATGTTAATTCAGCCAAATATCCCTCTAAGTGATTAACAACATGCTATTCTACAAGGATTCTTAGATACTTTCATCTTCATGAATTAACTAAGAACTAATACATTTGTTTCATTAATCTTTCATTATTCTTTTCAGTCGCTGTTTAATGATACAAGAAATGGGAAAAATGAAGAAAGAGAACTGGCTTAATTTATAATTCAAACTTCAGGGACACCCTTGTAATGAGACATTTTCATAAAAACATTTTAAATGAGCTCATTACTGTGCATTTTGAATTACAGTGTATCACATTTTAAAATATTGCTTGTTATTTTTACATTTTTACGTTTTAAGCCCCTTTCTTCTGCAATACATTTTTTTTACATTGCCAGCTGTCAAATAAGCTGGAATTTGATACAAACACTAATCCTCAAGTCTATTATTGTTCGAGTGAAACTAAAATGCTGAGCACTGGATTAGTCAATGCATATCCTATTATATCCATGTCATGCTTGAGGGTAAATAAGTGTGTTTCATCACTGTTTCATCAATACTAAACTTGGAAGGGGAACATGTTTAAATTAAAAGTTAAACATCAGAATTTCACTTAAAAGTAAAATTAGTGTTTAAGCCTTTTTCCATTAATGAAAAACTTAATTCACCAAATTTGCACATGAATAAGTCAAACAACCAGGACAAGCAGACCACTCCTGCTGTATCCTGTGATGATTGGGGAGATATAGGTTCATAGGTAGGTACCAGGCTATTGACCCTGCGGCCTATACAAGCCCAGCCAAAAAGGTACGCTGGCTTTTGCCACCCAAGAAAATTATTTTCCTGTGCCACTGTCGAGCAGAGCCACAGAGGTGATCTCCGGAGTGAATTTCCTATTTCCCATCCAATCATCAAGATTTTTCTTGAAGAGTGCTAATGAGGAGCTTTGTTTGATATAGATAGGTAGTTTATTCCAGAGTATGGGAAGTCTCTGGGACAGAAATCTATACCTCCAGCATGTTCTGTTTATTGTGGTGACAAGGTTTAAGTCCCTAGAGCGTGTAGCTCGGAGGGATTGGGATTTCTTTAAGTGGAGAGTGTCCAACAGCTCTGGGTTTGACATAGCTTTGTATGTTAGGCAGAGATCATCTCTGAGTAGGCGATATGCGACGGAGTAAAGCTGGAGTTTTTTGAGACGGTCTCATGAGGGCATCTGTTTGAGGCCGGTAATCCTCTTTGTGAGGTATTTCTGTGGCCTTTCCAGCTGTTGTAGATGTCTTGTGAGGTACATACCAAAAGGGGCATTGTACTCTATAATGGGTCTAATGAGTGATAAGTAGAGGGGAACAATGACCTCTTTTCTGGATGAGAAACCTTTTGTGATGAGGTGTGCCATGTAGAAGGATTTCCTGACTACTGTGGTGATGTGATTATCAAAGGAGAGACTACTGTCCACCTGTGTCCCAAGGTCTCTTATCACACTTTCAGTGTTAAGTATACTACCACCTATGTTGTAGTTCATGGGTACAGAGTTTTTACCAAAGGGGATGACAATGCACTTTTTGGCATTGAGCTTGAGGCCATGGCTTTGACACCAGGCATCTGTCTCAGTGAGGCCCTTTTGTAGGATGTCCACATCGTTAGGAGTTTCGATTATGGCTCCTAGTTTGCAGTCACCTGCGAACTTCATTAACCAAAGACCTTCTGTGTTAGCCTGTTCTTCAGAGAAGTAGATACCAAACAGGAGAGGACCCATGACTGAACCCTGTGGTACTCCACTTGTCACTGGTTTGAAGTCGGATTTGGAGTCTGCTACTTTCACAGTGTGTGTTCTGTCAGTGAGCCAGTTGGCAACCCATCTTGTGACATAGGGATTTATACCTAGTTTAGTGAGTTCATCTATAATTCAAGAGTGGGGGATGGTGTCGAAAGCCTTGGCAAGATCTAGATAGGCTGTGTGAACCACCTTACCCTTGTCTACGGCTTTGGTGACTGCTTCAAAGAAGTCTATCAGGTTTAGGAGACATGATCTGCCTTTTACAAACCCAAACTGGGTGGGGTCCAGAGTTTGGAGATTACCAATGTCTTTGTTTATAAGTTCCATGATGATACATTCCATGGCCTTGCAGACCAGGCTCGTCAGACTAATGGGGCGGTAGGTCCCGGGGTCCATGGTGGCTCCCCCCTTGTGGAGTGGGATAACCGTCGCTGTGTGCCATTCAGCAGGCACAAAGCCTGAGGTGGGGCTATGATTGAGCATGGTACTTAGGTAGGGTGCCATTTCATTCTGTAGTTCATGTAGAATGCAGCCTGGGATGTTGTCTGGTCCCATGGATGCTGTGTTTTTGGCTTTGGAGAGTGTGGTTTTTACCTGTGCAGCCATGATTACAGGAACTTTGCATTCATCCGGTATAGAGATGGGCTCTGTAGGGGGTGAGTGGGGGGTAAAGTTAGCACTGAACCTATCTGCCAGGATGTTGGCAGTATCAGTTGGATCTGTATATTTAGTGCTATTGTGCTGTAACTCAGAGCAGATCTGAGTGTTGCTATTGAGATTCTTGACATAGCTATAGAATGCTTTGTGGTTGTCTTTAGAATCAGTGGTGATTTTGTTTTCATAACTAGCTTTGGAGGATTTTATCAGGGATCGCAGCTTCTTACTGAGGCTGACCAGGGAGCTCCTCCACTCATGGGATTTTACTTTCTTTTGCAACAGTTTCTTCCTTCTGTTGTACAGTTTGTTTATTGCAGGGGACCACCAGATAGGCTTTCTTTTTTTGAAGGATTGCGTCTTGGTTCTGTTTGGGATAGCATGATCCATGCACTCATGTAAGTGCTTATAAAGTGCAATTGTGCAGGATTCAGTAGTCATAACTGTATTGTCCATCTGCATGGGTGTCATGAAGTTCACCACTTCTGACTTAAGAAGCATGAAGTTGGCTTTGGAGAATTTTTTTACCATGGTTTCCTTAATGGGGGGTGGGGGCAGGATGTGGCTATCTAGGGTAATTAGCTTATGGTCGGATTGGACCAATGAGGTGTTGACTTAAGGTGTGGAACACAGGTCACTCATGTTGGTAATGACTAGATCTAGGATATTGCTGCCCCTGGGTGGGGGTGTGAATAAGTTGATTCAGGGCATTGGAGTTTATGAATTCCAGAAAGCGTTGAATGAAGGAGTTGGTACAGGAGTAGTTTTCCCAGTTAATGGTGGGGTAGCTGAAATTGCCCATTATTAGGGTGTTTGTTTAAATCCTAATATTTTCCAGTACATCAAGAAAAGAGGAGTGGGAATCCTGGGGCATGTTCGGTGATCTGTAGCAAGCTACAATTTGGATTGCAGTTTTGCCCAGAGTTAGTTGCACTTGGATAACCTTGGCTACATTATGCTGAGTAACTAGCCTGGAGGTGTGGATATCCTTAATGAATACGGACACACCTCAATAAAATTGGAGACACACCTCCATCAAATAATTTTAGCACTGTGATATCTTGTAGGAATAGTTAATGCTAGTAAAGATTAATTAGGTATTTTTCTTTGAAACCAGACCTGTCCTACTGTATTATTTTAAGTTTCTGTGTGATCTGTGAACTCTTAGGTCCATATGGGCGAAGGCAGCCAGCCTAGTAAAATAGAATTTGATATATAATTCTATCAACTGTATAAATAAATGTAAAATACAGGCTTGTGTTTTTAAAATGTAAGAAAACACTGTGAAATGTGGAACTGCAAAATATGTGACAACATTGCACTCTACTGGCTCAGTGAAGCATGTTGTATCCTTTCATGTTAGAATTCGGCCCGAGGGCGACTGGATGAAGATTTCATGTCCATTGTTTTAGGCTAAAGTTTATGACTAGAATTTAGATATGGAAGGTGCTTTATTGCTTTAGTTTATGTTAGTATATACATGTGAAATGTCTTCTATTGTTGTAAGCTTCTGTGCAGGTGTTAGATTGCTAAATAATGCAGTTTGTGGCCTGAGAACTCAGACCAGGTGTTAAGATGATGCAATATGAATACTGGGAAAACCTAAGTGTCAAAAATGATGTAATTCTGGGAGGGCCTTACAGACATGTTGGTTAGTAATGTTTAAATATTATTTCTCCCAAAGACCTAGAGCATTTTGATCTGGAGATCTAACTTATCAGCACTCTGCTTATGCTCACATGTAAGTTTTTAGCACTGTGATATCTTGTAGGAATAGTTAAAGCTAGTAAAGATTAATTAGGTATTTTTCTTTGAAACCAGACCTGTCCTACTGTATTATTTTAAGTTTCTGTGTGATCTGTGAACTCTTAGATATCTCTGTGGTGTAGTAGATTTGTCTTGTGTTTTAATTATTTATTATTAAATATTTTTAAAACCTTCTACCCGTGGCTGGTTTGTGTAGAGATGAAGTATGCTTTAGAGTACATTATATATTTATATAGAGTTTACTGTCTAAGCCCTTCCAGTAAGCCTTAGACTGTATAGTCACATTACCATTGAATATTAATATTGCACAGTAATAATTGGACACCCTTTTAAGGGCCTTTTAGTAGCTGATATTATTAATTGGGTGGTGGCAGTATTTACTACTGTATAGTCTGGGTAAAGGGGCATAGCTGGATAATCTGTGCCAGCCTTTCCCCAGGAGTGTCTGTGAAGTTGTATAAATACTTATCTCAAAGTGTTGTGTCAGCTACTTGGGCAGGGACATGAAGCACTGGTTGGACAGAGAGGGTACTGGAGGTTTTAGCTTGCCCAGTTAGGCTGGGACCTGGACCTGGTGAGCAAGGGAGCAACCAGCCCCAGATTGACTGTGATCTCTGTGTGCACTTAAGGGAAATTGTACTTTACTGTGTGTATTAGTTATCCTTTCCTCTTCTAGGAGACGACCTCCCTGGTGTTAGTGGTGAGGATTGAGACTCCTTGATTGCTGGGCTAGGGCACGGTCGTCACAAGTGTTTGGCAGTGGTGGGATCTAATTCACATACTAATTGGCTTGTAGTGGTTTGGGTAGAGTGAATTCCTGTAGCTTATGTACAGTGATCTCTAAAAGTGTTTTGTACTCTAAAACAGCCACACAGTGTATACCAAGAGTTCAGATCACAATTGTTTATTTCTTTTGTTAGCTTAGTGTTAGTCAGGATGAGCAAGCAGCATGTCAGCAGAAGAGTATGGAAAGCTGACAAGGAGCCAGCTGGTAGAGATGTGCCAGGCTAGGGGGCTGGTGTATGGAAACCTGACTAAGGCAGACCTGATTGCAGCCTTGGTTACAGCTGCATCAGAAAACAGCAGCCTGGAGGATAATCAGACTGACATGGAGATACAATATCCTCGGAGAATGGACAGCTCACCCTTTCTGCTGTGAACTTAAAAATCTAGCTGGAGCTAAAGAGACTTGAGTTGGAGGCCAAGCATATGGAACTAGAAGCAGCCAAGAAAATGAGGAGTCTACAAGCTGAGGAAAATGAACGGCAGAGGAAGCATGAGAGGAAAATGCTGACTCTTTGCCAGAGTCATGGAGGTAATGGGGAAGGGAGTAACTGGACCCCAGAAGCACAAAAGGTCAGAAAATTTCTTCTACAGTTTAAAGAGGGGAATAATTTTGATAGCTTCATTCATATGTTTGAGCAGGTATGTAAACAGTATGAAGTTGACCAAGGTCTCTGGGTACGGTTCCTGACCCCCTTACTCCATGGTAAAGCTGTAACTTCTTTAGCAAAAATGCATGACACTGACTGTTTTGATTATATTGCTGTAAAAAGACATTTGTTAGAATGTTTTAAGCTAACACCTGAAATGTATAGGAAAAAGTTTTGTGAGCATAGATGCAAGGCAGATGAAAATGTATGTGAATATGTTGTAGAACTGAGCACTTATTTTCACAGCTGGGTGAGTGGATGGCAGGTCACCACTTTTGAAGGGCTGGCAATGTTTTGGTAAGGGAACAAGCCCTTAGCACTTTGCCTGAGGACATGAGGATCTGGTTAGCTGATAGACAGTGTGCTACTTCAGAGGAGTTGGGGAAGAAGGGAGACATATACCTAGCAAGCAGGGCAGCCCTGCACAGGAAAGGGACCCCCAGTACTGCTCATGGGACTAAAGGAACCCATGGTGGGAAGCACAGACTGCCCCAACAGAATCCGCCTGTAGCAGGGGAAGCCACTAGCCCAGGTACACGTCCAGGAGCTAGGGTTAAATATTTTGAATGCAACCAGTGGGGCCATGTGGCATACAGGTGTCCACAGAGGCAAGGTGGGGAACCAAAGGTGAGAGAGCCAGTAAGTTTAAAGACAAAATGCCAACAGTAGGTTGTCTTGAGACAACAGGGGTATGGAACTACCATCCTGCAGATGTCCTGAGAGGGAAGGATTTGGATAAGGCAGTACCATGTACTTACGCAGTTAAATGCAGTGAGGCTAGGAGACAAGCATGTGGGTCTGGTAGCCTGGGGGAGACCCAGAGAGACTGCATACTTGCAGCCAGGACTGCTGAGGTGGTTACTTCAGGGATTGAGATACGCTGTAGCAGGGAGACTGAATATGAGCCACAGCTGCTTGTGGGTACTGATATTCCCTTGGACAGGGTAACTGCCAAGGTAGACGTGAGTAGTAGTACCCAGGCTGACATTGAGGCACCGCTGTCAGAGGATGCCAGACTTCCTGTGAAACGGGAGCTGGGAAGGGTTACAAGGAGAGACTTGAGAGAGGCTCAGCTATCAGACCCTACATTGCAAGGCCTGAGGCAGGTAGCTAGGGAGGCACCTGATTCTCAAGGTAAGGGGGAATCTGCATACTGGAACAAGGGGTTAATTTACAGAGAGTAAACCCCTGAGGGAGGGCTAGAAAGTGAGAGAGTACAGCAGTTGGTAGTGCCTAGAGCTTACTGTCTGGCACTTCTAGCCATAGCCCATGATATTCCCTTTGCAGGTCATATGGGCATAAAATGTATAAAGAGGCGTATTATACAAAACTTCTATTGGCCTGGAATTTCCAGAGATATAACAGGGTACTGCAGGACCTGTGAGCAGTGCCAAAAGGTAGGCAAGGCAGGAGACAAGGTGAGAGCTCCTTTGATGCCTTTGCCTGTGATTGAGGAGCCATTTCAGCGGGAAGCTATGGATATTGTGAGGCCTCTGAGTAACACAAGTTCCACAGGGGAAAGTATATCCTAGTGGTTGTAGATTATGCTACAAGATGCCCTGAGGCAGAGGCATTGTCCTCCATTGAGGCTGAAAAGGTGGCAAATGCTTTGTTAGAGATTTTCAGCAGGGTAGGTTTCCCAAAAGAAATACTGACTGATAGAGGAGCCAATTTTATATCAGACCTGCTGGCTTGTCTGTGGAAGTCCTGTGGGGTGAAGGACATGAAGACCACCCCCTCCCCTCCCCAGACTAATGGACTTGTTGAGAGATTAAACTCTACAATCATGTCCATACTATGGGCGTTTGCAGATCAGTTTAAGAGGGAGTGGGACAAATATTTGCCCCATCTGTTGTTTGCTTACAGAGAGGTTCCCCAGGAATCCACAGGTTTTTCACCCTTTGGGTTGCTGTATGGGCATAGGGTGAAGGGACCTCTAGATTTAATTCGAGATGAGTGGGAAGGTGAGTGTGAGTCTCACAAGGAGTCTGTTGTGGCATATGTCCTAAACCTCAGGACAAGGCTCAGGGAACTCATGGGCCTGCCCCAGGAGAACCTGGCAGAAGCCCAACAACAGAAAAAGGTGTGGTATGACAGGAATGCTCAAGCTAGACATTATGCTGTAGTGCAGCAGGTGATGGTTCTCATTCCTGTCAGACACAAGTTGCAAGCAGCTTGGGGGGGACCCTACAAGGTGGTAAGAAAGGTAAGTGAGGTTAACTACATGGTGGAAGTGCTAGGCAGATGGCAGGGGCACAAATTGTACCATGTTAACATGATGAAACCTTACAATGATAGGGAGGCCCTTGTGCTGACCATTTGCAGTGGATTGCAGGAGGAGTCTGAGAGAGATCTTGTGACTGATCTCCTCAGTGAGGCTCGGGCTGACACCTCAGTGGAAGGGGTAGCAATGTCCCAGCAGCTATCTCCTACCCAGGTTCGAGAGATCCGAGCAGTGTTGCAGGAGTTTGGAGGCATGTTCATTGGGAAACCAGGGAGCACCCACCTGGTACAGCACCAGGTGGATACAGGACCCCAAAGGCCTATCAGGCAGGCCCCTTATAGGGTGCCTGAGAGAGTCAAACAGACTCTGAAAGAAGAGGTACAGGAGATGTTGGAACTAGGGGTGATTCAAGAGTCCAACAGTCCCTGGGCTTCACCAGTGGTGTTGGTGCCAAAGAAGGATGGCAGCACCAGGTTCTGTGTGGATTACAGGAAATTAAATAGTCACACAGAGTCAGATGCTTACCCCATGCCTAGGACAGATGAGGCCCTAGAGCAGCTGGGTGGGGCTAAGTATCTTACAACCACTGATCTTACCAAGGGTTACTGGCAGGTGCCCTTGACTCCCAGTGCTAGAGAGAAGTCAGCATTTGTGACTCCTTTGGCTTGTATGAGTTCACAAAGATGCCCTTTGGGATGAAGAATGCCCCAGTGACTTTCCAGAGGCTGGTGGATCATATCTTAGCAGGAGCAGGAGGGTTTGCCCTTGCTTACATGGATGATATTGCTATCTACAGCCATTCCTGGCAAGAGCACCTTCAGCATGTCAGGGAGGTGCTGGGCAGACTACAGAGGGCAGGGTTGACCATTAAGCCGAACAAATGTCAGGTGGGTATGGCAGAGGTCTCCTACCTAGGACATAGAGTGGGAAGTGGTAAGATAAGGCCAGAACCTGCCAAAGTGGAAGCTATTCAGGCATGGCTTGCACCTGTTACCAAAAAGCAGGTGAGGGCATTCTTGGGGACAGCAGGGTACTACAGAAAGTTTGTTCCCAATTATAGTACCATAGCTGCTCCCCTCACAGACCTGACAAGGAAGAGCAGGCCAGATAAGGTAATGTGGACCCCACCATGTGAGCAGGCATTTCAGAAGCTTAAGGAAGCTTTGGGAGGACCCCCTGTGTCAGCCAGTCCAGACTACAGCAAAGACTTTGTTGTGCAGGTGGATGCTTCAAACTATAGGGTGGGGGCTGTACTTAACCAGATTTCTTCAGAGGGACAAGAGCACCCAGTGGTTTATCTCAGTCATAGGCTCCAACTCAGGGATGAATGCTATGCAGCGGTAGAAAAGGAATGTCTAGCCATAGTGTGGGCACTACAAAAACTTTAGCCTTATCTGTATGGAAGAAAATTCACTGTGATGACAGATCACAACCCTCTAACATGGTTAAACAGAGCCAGTCAGCAAAATGCCAAGTTGCTAAGATGGAGCCTGGGGTTGCAAGCATATGAAATGTCAGTGCAGCACCACAGTGGGAGTAGCAACGCCAATGCAGATGGGCTCTCAAGACAGAGAATGGGGTGAGGTACCCTCAGATAGACCTGACACTCTCAAGCGGTGTTTCTCAAGGGGCACTTGAAAAACTTGCTTGAGTTCCCCAGGAGGGAAGAGATGTGACGATTAGGGAGATATGGGGTAGGCTGCCAACCTAGTCAAATAGAATTTGATATATACTTCTATCAACTGTATAAATAAATGTAAAATACATGCTTGTGTTTTTAAATGTAAGAAAACACTGTGAAATGTGGAACTGCAAAATATGTGACAACATTGCACTCTACTGGCCCAGTGAAGCATGTTGAATCCTTTCATGTTAGTATTCCGCCCGAGAGTGGCTGGATGAAGATTTCATGCCCGCTGTTTTAGGCTAAAGTTTATGACTAGAATTTAGATATGGAAGGTGCTTTATTGCTTTAGTTTATGTTAGTATATACATGTGAAATGTCTTCTATTGTTGTAAGTTTCTGTGCAGGTGTTAGATTACTAAATAATGCAGTTTGTGGCTTGAGAACTCAGACCATGTGTTAAGATGATGCAATATGAATACTGGGAAAACCTAAATGTCAAAAATGATGTAATTTTGGGAGGGCCTTAGAGACATGTTTGTTAGTAATGTTTAAATACTATTTCTCCTAAGAGACCTAGAGCATTTTCATCTGGACATCTAACTTATCAGCACTCTGCTTATGCTCACATGTAAGTTTTTAGCACTGTAATATCTTGTAGGAATAGTTAAAGCTAGTAAAGATTCATTAGGCATTTTTCTTTGAAACCAGACCTGTCCTACTGTATTATTTTAAGTTTTTGTGTGATCTGTGAACTCTTAGATATCTCTGTGGTGTAGTAGATTTGTCTTGTGTTTTAATTATTTATTATTAAATATTTTTAAAACCTTCTACCTGTGGCTGGTTTGTGTAGAGATGAAGTATGCTTTAGAGTACATTATATATTTATAGAATTTACTGTCTAAGCCCTTCCAATAAGCCTTACTGTCTAAGCCCTTCCAATAAGCCTTAGACTGTATAGTCACATTACCATTGGATATTAATATTGCACAGTAATAATTGGACACCCTTTTAAGGGCCTTTTAGTAGCTGATATTATTAACTGGGTGGTGGCAGTAATTACTACCGTATAGTCTGGGTAATGGGGCACAGATGGATAATCTGTGCCAGCCTTTCCCCAGGAGTGTCTGTGAAGTTGTATAAATACTTATCTCAAAGTGTGTGTGTGTTGTGCCAGCTACTTGGGCAGGGACATGAAGCACTGGTTGGACAGAGAGGGTACTGGAGGTTTTAGCTTGCCCAGTTAGGCTGGGACCTGGACCCTATAGCTGTGCCAGTGGGGAGTCTTATTGGGGACCTGGTGAGCAAGGGAGCAACCAGCCCCAGATTGACTGTGATCTCTGTGTGCACTTAAGGGAAATTGTACTTTACTTTGTGTATTAGTTATCCTTTTCTCTTCTAGGAGATGATCTCCCTGGTGTTAGTGGTCAGGATTGAGGCTCCTTGATTGCTGGGCCAGGGCACAGTCGTCACATATCCCACCATCTTTTGTATCTCAGCAGAAACTATCAGGTTTGACATGCTTTTGATATTTGGGCAAGACATGGAAAGTCCTCTGTAGTTTTTAATATGTCAAACGTATAGACAAATACCCAGTGGTAGCTTTAGGTAAATGGAGTTCTAGCAAAGGCCTCCATAACACATTACAGCTTTACTCTACTTAGCTTCCCTTCTCTAATAATGGAGACCACACACAGACACAGTCTCATATACTCTACTTAGATCATCAGACACTTGTGCAGAAACACTCAAGGACATAGGCATAGGCCCAGTGCCCACACATTCCACAGCTAATTCTCTCCAAATAAGTTAGACACAGAACATGTCAGATAGTGGTAATACAGCTCACACATACAGACTCATGGTTACATTCACAACACCCAGTACAAACTCATCATGCATACCATTTCTATACCCAGTCATGGACACACATACACACACACACACACACACACACACACACACACACACACACACACACACACACACACACACACAAACACACACACAAACACTTGTGTGCTCTTTTTATCATCTTCTTGTTAAAGAAAAGTGAAAATGAGAATTATGAGAAAAAAACTTCTAAATACTTAACACAATTTATATTAATTATCTAACAGTGAGAAATATTGCAAAGGAAAAAAAAGAAAGAAAAAGAAAATGATGCAAAAGCAACTTATGAAGTCAGTGGTAAGAAACACTTATCTATTTGTTTATGGAAGGGCAGAGAAGTTGCTGAACAGCCTTCTAATTTAGGCTTCTAGCAGTGTTTAAGTAGCATGTGTATGTCTGTGTGTGTTGCATGTGCACTGTTTGTGCATGTACTGTGTGTGTTGTATGTGTATTTTGTGTGTGCGTGCGTGTGTGTGTGTGTGTGTGTGTGTGTGTGTGTGTGTGTGTGTGTGTGTGTGAACTGTGTGTTGCATGTGCATTGTGTGTGTGTGTGTGTGTGTGTGTGTGTGTGTGTGTGTGTGTGTGTGTGTGTGTGTGTGTATGTGCATTGTGTGTGTGTGTGTGTGTGTGTGTGTGTGTGTGTGTGTGTGTGTGTGTGTGTGTGTGTGTGTGTGTGTGTGTGTGTGTGTGTGTGTGTGTGTGTATTTGCTAACAAAAAGGTAGTTTGGAGTGTAACTTTAAGCACAGTACTGTCTGCCTTACCCTTCAGAACTTCTGAACATAAACAAGCGCTGGGTTACAGTATCAACACTTCTATAAACAGAAATACTGTTTTAACAAAAACAGAAACTATGACAAATTAGCAGCTGTGATATGAACTGTTCTAAAGGTGATTTTTTTGTTAGTAAGAACAAGTGACTTAACCAGACACTGCTCCTAGGCTGAGTCTGAAAAAGGACCATGTAGATAAATGATCTACCCTGTGAAAAAAATACAAATAAAATAAATAAATAAAATAAAGACATTACCAGTAAGTATTCTCAGCTGTCTATATGAAATAAAATTGGCAATTATCATCTCACAGTGCTCAACAGATATTAAGCTTAATGGCAAAGTGCATGGCCACTGTAGTGCTGATACTATGTGCACATTTCTCTTCAGTCATTATCCCAACAGCATGGAGATACGTCATCATAAAAAGTGAAAATACAAGCTTGTAGCTTTTCTCCTCAGTCATTGAGGAACAGCATGGGGATACATCATCATTAAAAAAGTGAAAGTACAAGCTTGTAGCTTTTCTCTTCAGTCATTGAGGAACAGCATGGGGGTACATCATCATTAAAAAAGTGAAAGTACAAGCTTGTAGCTTTTCTCTTCAGTCATTGAGGAACAGCATGGGGGTACATCATCATTAAAAAAGTGAAAGTACAAGCTTGTAGCTGTGCTCAAACCAGTGGCTATTCTGACAGTAGAAGCATCACTAATCATATGTTCACTGAGCATGCCCTTCTCTGTTCTCCAACACAGGCACAACTAAAAACACAAGCATGCACACTGCAAAGCCCATGAAAAGTGCTGCAGTCATTTTATTTTTTTAGTTAATTTAAACAAAACAGAGCCATCAGGTAGGCACTTGGCAGCAGTGACTGCAGTCAGCAGACAAATACAGCAAAAGCAGAGCTGAGGATGGGAAAGCACTGCGTGGCTTTGAACATGGGCCCCAGAGATGCATCACCTTCAGCGAAAAGGGAAAGGGGCAGCAGGTTAGTAATTTTAGCAAATCAACTACAACAAGTAGCAGCTCTTATATTAAAAGATAAACAAAAGCTCAGTGTGTCTGTGGATATCATCACTCTACTCTGCTAGGCAGCGAGTCTACACAAGGACACCTAAGGATATCTACTCAGAGTCGACCTCAGAACCAAACCTCACTACATCTGTGAAGTGTTGTGCAGTCCAGGGTGACACTGAACACTGTTGAAAGCTGTTTTTGACAGTTCCAAGTGTTTGTACTGCCTGGTTCTGTACAAAAAACTCAGTGAAGTGGTGTCACCTCTGACAGTTACTCACTGTGTATTGAACTTAGCAGATAGCATCCTAGGGAGCATGTTCATGCTCTCATGTGGCTAACTAAGCACAGTTGCAGGCAGTTGCACACACTTGAGAATAGTCACTGAATGCACTTGCACATAGTAGCCATAGTCATTCAGAATAGAGTTCTGTCTAACTGCAGGCATATTGCTTATTGTCTCATCTTAGTGCTTTTGCCAGCTGTGGGCTTGCCCCCCTGCAGAAATGTAGTAACATGTGCGTTTTTTATTTAGGTGGAGTGGATCTTATTTACATATGCATTGTAGTTTTCAATGTTATGATGCACACTTTCAATGTTCTGAGTTTTCAATGTTTTTGGATTTAGATGTTTTGGCCTCAGTGTTATGAAATTCAACATTATGAAATTTCAATGTTATGAAGTAGACTTATGTGTATACACACACACACACACACACACACACACACACATATATATATATATATATATATATATATATATATATACATATATATAGGTCTACTTCTAATTCCCGACTTACCACAAGCTTGAACTACATAACATTGAGTAATACTGAAAGTGTATATGCTCGACTGTCACAATATCGAACACTAATAGGAAAAGTAAACAGTAAGCTGTTAAATAGGGTAATATCTCTTTAAATATTAGAACTATGTTTCTAAAAACAGATGTATGACATTATGTTATATGAAGGGTTAAGCTTTACATGTGTACCTCACCAGGTGAGCAGTAGCAAGGCCTACCTTGATCACACCTACCACCCAACAGTCCAGGACCGCAATGTATTTTTTAAATATTTTTGCAGGGGAGACAAACTCTGAGATCGCACTACATTGAAGAAAAGGGTAAACACCCACAGCACACCTACATCTGTGCGAGAACCTCCAGGTGGGGTACGTACATACAGTAACACCACACATACAGAAACTGCAAAATAATTCCTTATAAAAATTATGTTTAAAAAAAGACCTAATTCTAGAAAGGTAAATCTATAGTTCAAAAGTAACTATAAAAGTTGCAAAATAGTGCTGTTGTAAATATAAACATACAAAAACATGTAAAGGTAGATTCATTACTTTATTTTTAGAGATGTTAAAACCGGTCGTCAAAGTGGTAAACATTTACATCACTCAAATGTTTATAAGGCTTTAGAAGGTCTTATTATGTTTAGCAAGTGTTGAAAGGATTTGTTAGAATGCTTAACTTGGACATGGTTCATTTGAGTATAACACTTTAAAATGTGTTATATTTAACGAATCTTGAAACAAATCTTTACAGTGTTAAACATGTGGAACGTTTCATTTGTTAATAATCTATTAACGTTTGTTGTTATTTCTGTAAATACATAAGCTGTATAAAAACTGAAGACTTCCTTTCTTTAAATAACATAATTTAGTTAGAAGTAAGTGTTTTATTCATCCAATAGCAGGAACATAACATTGGCAATAGCAATTTTGGCATTATGACAGTCAAGGTTTTAAACTTTCAAGATTGTATAATCGAATTTGTGGTCTCGATCTTGTGTAGTTTGAGCTTGTGGTAAGTCAAGATTTAAAAGTAGCCCCACACACACACACACACACACACACACACACACACACACACACACACACACACACACACACACATATATAAATATATATATATATAGGCCCCTTCCTGAAATTACTTTTCATTAGTACAAATTACTACTCCCTACTTCACTCAATATCACACTGTCTTTTACCAGCCTGATAATACCAGGCACCATGCAGCAATGCAAGAACTGCCTAATGGTTACTGCCAACTATTTATTACTTCCACTAGACAATTCTATATGTGACCTGTACAAATATCTATGAACACTGGAGGCTAGCTTGTCTTCTAAAATTGTTGAATGGACCCAGCATGTCATTATTTCTGATAATTACTTCACACAGCCATGTTTGCTATGTCCTAAACTGACAAATAAGCCTCCTTGTGCTACAAAAAAAAAAAAATCCCTGTTCAAACCACAAAGGCCTCCTAGACAAAGGTTTGATATACAGGGTATTAGGAATCACACTGAAAGGCAAACAACACAAAGATCTACAGAAAACTTAATAGCAAAAAAGGGGACTCAACTGGCAAACCAAAGACCTTAAAGTAGCAAGCCAGTACATCACGTAAAGTCTTAGTCATAGGTGACTCCAGACACACAGATGCACCACTTACCAGGCTAAGCAAAGACAGGATGATAGTTAGCTACCTTTCAGGTTCCAGGATCTGAAATGTCACTAGGGCTAGTCCCTTCACCCTATGAAGTATCTTTGAACGGAATCGTTTTATTCTTACCATTATTTTACTTATACCTTGTAATAAATTTGGCAGTGTTTTTTTTTTTTTTACTTTGTACTGAATATTTTTCATTTATCAGTGACGTTTGATCAGAATGGCTCCAGCTGTTCCTTTTTGTGCTGATTTCTTTGTTTAACATTATTCCCCATCAAACCATGCACTATTTTCTTGACAGAAATCAACTATCCTTACATTAACTGGAAAAGTTACACCATCACAAATACATATGCAAAGAGATTCCTAGACTTCACTCTTTAAGCGAACTAATTCAAGTCCCAAGTACGGAGTTAAAAAATATTGGTCTCAACAATATAATGCCCCCATGACAAAACCTAAATTTCCACATCTCTGGTAAGATCTGACTACTGTTCTGTTACATTCAATACGAGTATAAAATCTGATTTACCACAAAACCTCTCTGTCTTCAGAGAATACTCCAAGGCATTCCTACACAATTAATTGCATTAAGCTTCAGTCACTGCCTTAAAGCACTGTTTCTTTCTTTCTCTCTTTCTTTTCTTTCTCCTACAATCTCTCAGTGTGGGACCCAGTGGCGGCTGGTGACTTGAAATCAAGGGGGGGGCTGCAGGAGACAGCTGAATGGGTGGGGCCCAATGGGAAGGGGTGTGGCCAACTAGAAAGGGGTGGAGCTATGCTAAAAACCGCAACAACTGGGACTTTAATATACTATGGTGCCCTGGGTGGCACTGACAAACCGTCATTATAAGAGTCCAATCAAGGCAAAATGAAGTGTAGAAGAAAAACAAATATTTCAATGCATTGGCTACATGACAGCTGAATTAATATCTAGATGGAAACAAAAAGGTTGCGAGGCATGAAAAAAAAATTACTTTTTAAATACATTACTGGAATGCCAGTCAAAATCAAGTATAAAAAACAGGCAGCACTTAAACCACTTCTTGCACTGTAGTTCTAATTATAATTAATATTCAGCTTTACAAAAGTGCCAAGTAACATGCTGAAAGTAACAATCTCTGTGATACCCCCACTTGTAAAAATGTTTCTTATCCAAAAAAGACCTGCTGCCTGACAACAACTATGTACTTATTTCATGGGGAAAACATGATCAAAGTAAAAAATGAACAGCAAACAAACAAGCTAAAGATAAATTGCTTAAAGGATTACTGCACAGGTTATGGACCCCACATGATAGATTGGCATTCTGTTTAGTTTACGGGTAAAGCCTGCAAAGATGACTGCAAGTCCCCAACAAATGTAAAGAGCTTCTGAAAATACTGTAATCTTGTCCTTTAGTACAAATACCGTCATATGCATTTCAATACCTAAGGCTTATGCGCTATCTAGTTATGTAAATATTCACTGCTTGGCAACAACAAAAAGGCTTTCAATGATGGTAATTCTTTAAAAGTATGCTTTAAATGCTTACTTGCATCTTACAGTCTCAGACAAGCTTACCTGATTGTCATTAAAGCACTGATACTTAAACACAGAGCAACAGGCATTGCAACGACATGCATTTTCTGAATAAGAAGAAGCATAAATCAACAGTATAAAAATGACAGAAAACCAGAACATTCTGCAAAATCAAGGACAGATAAAAAGCCACTGTAGTACTTGTGTCTCCATGGATGGTGGGATACTCTGTACACTTAAACTGCATAACTGCTCTTTACCTTGCTTGGACACATCTAGAGTCACTACATGGGGGAGCGGGGTGCAACAAGTATGTCACAATTTGAAGTATCTCTGGCTGACGGTGATGGCCTTGACACCTTTGTCATACCTCTCAGCCTCAGAGCAAGAAATATGGACAAAGGCATCAACAGAAGTGGGACAAATGCCCAAATATAAGGACAATTTTTTAAATATTGCTCTTATGAACTTAGAAAGATAATAGAATAGTAGGGTCTGAAACTCAATGTCTGTCATTGTTTAGTGACTTCATTCCTAAATGATTTGCCAGAAAACCATGCATTTTAGGAGGAACAAACCAAAGATAAGAAGCAAACATCTATTCATTCTGCAAAAATTTGGACAGTTGAGAAGTATAGTTCAGCCAGGGCTGTCTGAGTTTGCCACATTCCCCCCCTCACAAAATCATGGTGGAATGGGGCCTCCCCCCCTGCAGCAGTTCTAATGTCCCATTACTTGGGTATTTCACCCATTTACCATAAACACTATAATGTGCATACTGCTTTACTTCTACGATGATTTGCATTTCATTTAAATGTTTTATTTTACACTAACAACAGACATCTGATAAATAAAGCAATGCAGTCTCACAATGAAAATAGACTTAGCATTAAAACTTCTCTGCCCTTGAAACTCACATTCATTGAAACAGCTTTGAAACCCACATTCAAAGAAAATACATCTGCCCACAGATTAACTTTGGACTGTTTTCAAATCATAGGCCCCTTGCACAGGAAGCATGCATGTGTTCTTTGATACACCTTCCTGATTGTATTAAATTATATTCCTTCTATAATACAGTGCAGTTGTTAGAGGGCATTTTGAATCTATTGTTTTGAACTTTTTTCCAGTAAACATGAAACAAAATGCATGCACCAATAATGATAAAACTGCCCAGTTCAGAACATTTCTATCACAAAAGTCTACTCAGACTTCTACAATCCACCAGTATCAATAAATATGTACAATCTCTGAAGAAGTAAAAGTCATCTAAATAATTCCACATTAAAGAGATCTGTAACTAAATGAAGAGGTTGATGCCAGTAAACAACTTTATATTTTATTGTTTCATCTACAAATAAAGTGCCTGTTGCCCTTTAGGAATAAATTGCCTATGTTACAATAAACAAAATGATAAGCTAGTAATACTGCAATAGGGAATGGATGGCAAACTGATAACAGGTTCATCGTTACTAGGTATCTCTACCAGGTTCATTGTTACTAGGTATCTCTACCAAAGAGAACATTCTCAGGACTGCAGCATCTACCCCCTTTAAAAGTACAATGCAGTACAGTATCAGTGATGCATCTATATACTGTTGAAGTAGAACCCACAGCCTTCTGCATCAAAAGCAAGTACACTACCTGTTGTGCTATTAACAAGGCAAGCAAGTTTAGCATAAGCAGCACTAAACTTCTCTTCAAGCTCTCAGCTCCTTGTAAAATCCACTCAACACTCAACTGTATCTGCCAGCTTTGAAGCACAAGAAATGTGGAAAAAGCCAAAATTTATTAGGGTGACAAAAGCCAAAAAACTAGGGGCATATTTTAAACATTGCTTGTATAATCTTGGAAAGTTGCTAGAATAAAATGTTACATTACCACCATGCATTTCACTGCCAAACATTGAACACAGGACCCTGCGCACTACAGTCAGAGAAACATAGCACTATACCAAATCAGCTGTTTCATGAAAGACACACTGAAACTTAAATGTGACTTCAGTTCTTACCACAGCTTTCAACCTCTTAGCACAAAACACCTAGACAAAGTCAATAATGGGGGAATACAGCCCCCAAACATATTCAGTGAATTCAGTTCTCACCATAGCTGTCAACCTCTTAGCACAAAAAACCTGGACAAAGCCACTATACAGCCCCTAAAATAGGGACAATTTTCAAATATTGATCATATAAACAGAAAATTGCCAGAATAAAAGGCTTTGTGTTACCATGTACTTTCTGAAGAATATGAAGTCTGAAATTCAAATGCCTGTCATTATACCTCATTTATTAGTTTATCCAAGTTAAGTGTTGCAACTCTGTTCATTATTACAAAACTGTATCGTATAAGTTTAATGTGAAAGTAGTTATGCTAAACTTACAATAATATCTGAATTATAAGACAACAAAAATTATACTGGAAAGGTAATAACTTTCATCAGAAATAAGAAATACATAAAAGAAGTCAAATAAACCTTAAAAGCAAGTGCATATTGAAAAGGCTTTGAAGTTCAACCCAAAGTTAAAACAACACTCAGCTGACTGTTAGCTGTGCTCATATGTCTCAGGAAAATGTGGAACCGTTTAACCGCCACACCTCTACCATAAACAAACACCTGCCTTATACACAACTTAAGCACAAAGCCACAAACCACAAGCTTTTTGCATAGCCATTTTACTATCTCAACTCTATTTATTCACGAATTTCTCCCTTTTCCTTCAGTTTCCAACTTTTTCTCCTCATCTCTCCGCACCATTTCTTCCCACATTCCCACTGTTTTGTCTGATTTTCTGTACTCTACTGCCTTCTTACTGTAAGATCAAGTTAATATACTATAATTTGACTCAACTGAATATGTCTGTCTGTGTCTGTCATGGTACGGCACCTACCTCAGTCAGTTTATCTTCTTCAGTTCACGAAGAAAGGTTAGGCATGCTTTCTTTTCCTCTCTTTGACTTCAAATGCAAGCTGAAAAAATAAAGTGTTTTTTTTCACTTTCAGCAACAACAGCACCTGAACGCTTGACCTCTTCTCTTCCTAACTACTAAGGCAAGACAACAAGTACAGTACTGTGCTAATGCTACTGATTTGGTTCTCGCTCTTTTTTGAGAAGAGAGTGAGAGACAATCAATAGCAATCTAGCCATCCATGTCACGTACGTGCCTGCTGACATGGCAGTCTGAACCCCCTTCTAATTTACTGCACAGTTAAACCGCATAGACGTCTGGGCACCACACTGATGCCTTTTCATTAATCCGGACTGCCTTTACAGCAGTCAGATAGTAAAATACATTCTAAAAAATTTAAAAAAAAACCCCGGAACTCGACGAGCATACACAGTTCGAGTTCCGGGACTTTGCAGACTTGCTCAGAAGCAATACGTTATAGCACAAACAAAATATTATAATACTTTTTTTTTATTATGTCAAATGTCAATATCCTTCCATCTTTTTCCTGGGAAGGCTGCAGTCCTGCAGTCCAATGGCACAAGCCGCCCCTGGTGGGACCTCTGTCTGTCAGATGCTCAAAAAACCCAGTCCCATGTGACCTCCTTCACATTTACAAAACAAATAACACTATGTGCACTTGCTCAACACATCTGAATGTCCATCAAAACATAAATAGGACCTGCTGACAAGATAGATATCTTTCCCACAGAATCCTTCTTCTATGGAATAGAGTCTTCTTTGATGTAAAGCAAAGTAGTTCCCTGACCCTCTTTAAGTGTACTCTAAACAAATGGATGGGCACTTGTAAATACATTCTGGGCCTGGCCCCTCATTGAAAGTGGTTAGAACCATATTTCACAGCCTCTTACTGCAAAGAATCTAGACAAAGGCCAAAAAATGGGGACAAACTGTCATATTGTCTTATAAACATTGAGAGTTGCTAGAATAACAGGTTTTGTGTTAGCATGTATATTCTGAAGAATATGAAGTCTGAACTTCAAATGTATGTTATTATTTAGTGACTTCAATCCTCAGTGGTTTGCTAGAAAACCAGAAATTTTATGAGAAACAAACCAAAAATATTAGGCAAAAATCTGGACAGTTCAGAGGTATGGTTGTAACTAGATATTAACTATTCATGTCAATGGGTACAAACCTGGACAGTTCAGAGGTATGTTGTAACTAGATATTAACTATTCATGTCAATGGGTTCAAACCTGGACAGTTCAGAAGTATGGTTGTAACTAGATATTAACAATTCATGTCAATGGGTACAAACCTGGACAGTTCAGAGGTATGGTTGTAACAAGATATTAACTATTCATGTCGATGGGTACAAACCTGGACAGTTCAGAGGTATGGTTGTAACTAGATATTAACTATTCATGTCAATGGGTACAAACCTGGACAGTTCAGAGGTATGGTTGTAACTAGATATTAACTATTCATGTCAATGTGTACAAACCTGGACACTTCACAGGTATGTTTGTAACTAGATATTAACTATTCATGTCAATGGGTACAAACCTGGACAGTTCAGAGGTATGGTTGTAACTAGATATTAACTATTCATGTCAATGGGTACAAACCTGGACAGTTCAGAGATACGGTTATAACTAGATATTAGCTATTGATGTCAATGGGTACAAACCTGGACAGTTCAGAGGTATGGTTGTAACTAGATATTAACACTTCATGTCAATGGGTACAAACCTGGACAGTTCAGAGGTATGGTTGTAACTAGATATTAACACTTCATGTCAATGGGTACAAACCTGGACAGCTCAGAGGTATGGTTGTAACTAGATATTAACTATTCATGATAATGGGTTCAAACCTGGACAGTTCAGAGGTATGGTTGTAACTAGATATTAACAATTCATGTCAATGGTTACAAACCTGGACAGTTCAAAGGTATGGTTGTAACTAGATATTAACAATTCATGTTGATGGGTACAAACCTGGACAGTTCAGAGGTATGGTTGTAACTAGATATTAACTATTCATGTCAATGGGTACAAACCTGGACAGTTCAGAGGTGTAGTTGTAACTAGATATTAACTATTCATGTCGATGGGTACAAACCTGGACAGTTCAGAGGTATGGTTGTAACTAGATATTAACTATTCATGTCAATGGGTACAAATCTGGAAAGTTCAGAGGTATGGTTGTAACTAGATATTAACTATTCATGTCCATGGGTACAAACCTGGGCAGTTCAGAGGTATGGTTGTAGCTAGATATTAACTATTCATGTCAATGGGTGCAAATCTGGACAGTTCAGAGGTATGGTTGTAACTAGATATTAACTATTCATGTCAATGGGTACAAATCTGGACAGTTCAGAGATATAGTTGTAACTAGATATTAACTATTCATGTCAATGGGGACTCATGATTTAGGATCTCTGGCTAGACTATAGATGGTTCACTGGATCAACTGCCTAATAATAACTTATGAACAATATACTTAAACATCATGTACAAATGTGTTTTAAATATGTATACAACTGAGTAATATAACTACTCATTTCTGAACACTAAATTATTTTATTTACTAATTCTGCGCATTATCTGCTTTTTATGGTTGTCCATTTTGTTTTCTTTTTAAATATATTATCTATGCACTTCTGGATAAACTGAAACTGGTCAGTATTGATCAGTGTTCTACCCTAGTTAAATGCATGCATAAATAAATAAATGTTTTTTTTTTAACATTTTTTCACTAAAAGTGTGTTTGCTTGCTTGTTCCTCTTCTGTTGGAAAACATTTTTTTTAATGAATTACTATGGAAAAACTATTTTTATAACCTCTCCCGAAATGTGGATGTATGTCACCCACAATCTTATAGTGTAATGTCAGTGGTACAGCAGGTAGCGCACACAGCTTTAGTGCAGAAGGCTGTGAGTTCTATTCCCACACCAGCTAGATCGAGTGCTGAGACTGCAATGCAGAATCGGAGGGGTACTGCATTCTTGAGTGTGCCATCCTTCAGATAAGGCATTAAACCAAGGCCCCATCTGATTAAGTTGGTCATAGCTCAGGTAGAGATAAAATATCCCACAGGACCTAGTAGGGGACGTTCTCCAGAGCACTGGCTAAATTTCCTGTAGTAGTATAAGTACTACCTCATGTCTCCCCTGAAAAGAGGCTACTAACCTAGTGGAGCAAATCTTGTTAACAAAAGATAGAAATTATATTAACTGTAGTGTACACACAGTGTATAACTACAGTAGACTCCCTCTTATCAGGTCTCCCTGGTACCGGACTTTAAGCTGGATATACGAATGTCTGGTTAATCAGAAAAAGCATACAAAATAACATTTATAGGTTATAAATCAGGTAGAATAACAGGACATGTGTTAGTATGCATTTTTCTAATGAATACGAAGTCTAAAACTCAAATGTCTGTCATTATTTAGCCCAGAGGAAGTGTAAGTATTGTTCTTCTCTGTTGTCTTTTGCTAAGGCTACAGCATAAATTTTATGGCTGGTGAAAGAGAGGCCGGATAAGAGGGAGTTTACTGTATGTTATTAGGAGTGTAGGTGCTAATTAGATTAAATTGTAATGCTAACACAACAACAAAATAATTAGGTAACTGCCAACCTATTAAATTAACGATTTGGAAAAAAAGGTTGGTTTAGCAGGTGGTGTTTTAATATGACTGCCACATTTTATTTGGGGGATGGCAGAGTTAAAGTTATGTTTTTAGTAGTGAAGAATTCTATGCATTTTATGCACATCTTTTTATCTTGCTGTTACTTGCATTTACATGCAAGCATACCAAAGTATATTTAACTACTTATTGTGATCAATTAGTCTTATTACTGTATTGTACTAAGTACAATAAATACACGAAGATAACTGTTTCAGTTAATATGCTTTACTTTCACATTTCTTTTCAGATCTAAAAGCATGTAACACAGATACTGTCAGCTCTCTATGGCAAATACTCAAAGCTTGTTTATGCACAGTTACATTTATACCAGAAGGTCTGGTATTTTCTCAAAGTCTAATGTAATACAGTTTTTTCTTTCTATAACAGTTTTTCTTTGTTTCTAATTTATGATTTGTCCTTGATTTAAGCTCGGTGATCCAAGGAAACTCAGTTATCTGAAACGTGGTGTTCCAGCACTATCTGTTATCTTGCTTGATGTTACATCTCTTTACTTCGTTGATGTCTCTCCACCACCTCCATTTCTCTTCCAACCTGTCCCAACAGCATTTATTCTTAGCCTTATTGAAAAACTGAAACCATGCACTCCTTCTGTTGACCAACTACCTGCAGAATACCTACAGTTAGCAGTCAAATCTATTGCTTACCCCATGTCCATTCTCATCAATAGAGTCATCACTGAAGGATATATCCCCAAACTTTGGAAAGTCTCTCATACTATTTCCCCTTCATAAGGGGGGAGACTCCACTGAACTCTCCAACTATCGTCCCATAGCCCTACTTTCTCCTTTATCTAAGATCATGGAAAGATGTATCCACAGGCAATTGCTAGACCACCTTCTCCATAATAACCTGCTTTCCAGCTCCCAACATGGGTTCCGACCTTCCCATAGCACAACTACTGCCCTTCTTTCCTTTATTGATAACATCAACAAAAAACGTAACCTTAACATGCTTCCCTCTGCACTTTTCATTGACCTGTCCAAGGCTTTCAACATGGTAAATCACACTATACTCATAAACATTCTCAAATCTCTTTCTCTTGACCCACTAGCTATAAAATGGTTCCAGTCCTACTTAAATAACAGACATCAAGCTGTGCTCTGGAACACCATTCTTTCTACCCATCTACCTGTTAATATTGGTGTCCCTCAAGGGTCCATACTGGACCCTCTCCTGTCTTCGATATTCATCAATGACCTTCACCAAGTAGTTCCCCAAGCTACATGTATACAATACGCGGATGACTCTACACTTATATGCTCAGCCACATCTGTATCAGAACTACACTCCCTTTCTCAAGAGGTATTTAACTCTGTAGAAATATGGTTTACAAAACGCTGTCTCCTATTAAACCCTAAAAAAAACTAAACTTCTCCTTTTTACACCTACCAGTAAATCTCCCTGAATAGACTTCACTGTAACATCCAATAATGGTACACTCATATCCCAAGATCTTACTACCAAACTGCTAGGTATCACCATAGACAACAACCTTAACTTTGACACCCATATCAACAACATTTTGAAAACTACTAATAAAAAAGGCTCTCTTTATAGGATCAAACCCTTCCTCACTCCTGCAACTAGAATAACTATTGCCCACACCCATCTAATCTCTGCCCTTCTTTATGCCTCACCCATATTTACTAATCTGTCAAAAAATAACCGTAAGAAACTTGAAAACTCCTACAATAGTATAGCCAGGTTTGCCACAAGTAACCCTTTCAGAACACACCACTGTATTAATCTAAAGCATCTAGGGTGGCTTGAATTACAGCAGCAGCTGAAATTTAATCAACTGGCCATCGCCCATAAAATACTTTATCAACCTGCCAAAACACCCATCCTGTCTAACCTTATTCACCCCTATTACAAACTGAAGTCCCTAAGATCTTCACAAAAACTTCTTGTATATATCAATAAATCAAACAATAGAGCTGGAGACTCTCTCTTCTCTAATACTGTTGGAAAAACCTGGAACCTACTTCCCTCTGAACTTTCCACACTTCCCTCTATTACTCTGTTTAAAAACAAACTTAAGCTCTTCCTCAAAACACATTGGATGTGCCCCTGTACTAAACCTGACTGGCCAACTTACTCTTATTACTTGATTCAACCCTACCTTCTCATCTCTGAAATAAATTCATCTCAACAACTACTATTCTACCTCTCCATCATAGTCTTACTTATCACTGTATTCTCAAAAAAGTGACACATATTACTACTAGATGTATAACTCAACTGCTTCGCCATTTCACTTTCCTTTTATCTTCCTTTCTTATCTACATTTATACTATACTTTTTATCTATTATTCTTTCTCAACTTTTAATTGTAACTTCATTACTAATTATACAAAGTCTAGTCAAATATTTTTGTAGTTTTTTTTTAATATATACTTCATAAATGTGTGACCACTTAAAATTTTCTGTTTTCTTTACAGTGAATGTATTTGCATTCTAAATATGTACTTCTGTAGATGTGAACTTTATTTGAAATGGTTGGAGCTTTTCTCCCCGGGCCTCTACTGAAAATGGACATATATCCAGCTAGACTAGCCCGTAATGTAAAATAAATAAAAATAAATAAATATCCTTCCAGTTGCCATCTGTGCAGTTATTTTTACAGACTTTGTTTCTCAGTAACATACTCCTTTACGTGGATGCCAAAATCTATCTAAGCTATGCCAGCACACTTACTACTTCTTATTTTTCAGCATTTTACACTATTTTTAAATTAACCCTTTATATTTCATATTATTCTTGCAACTTTTATTCAAGCTAATAATCATGTTAGCAGTAGTTTGAAAAGACAGTATATATTATGTAGGACAGAGTATTCTTTCAGTTCCCCATTTTTTTGATTTGTTTGAGGAATGGACTAAACTTCAGTTAAAGAAAAGACTGCATTTGTTTCATCAACATTGCTATTTACAGCATTTACCACTTTGTTTATATTTACAATCATAACTTGTTGAGGTATTGCAACTCTTTGTAACCTGCAGCATATAAATTATTGTAAGCTGTTATTATTATTATGACTCTTAAAACTATTAACACAGGATGTATTAACTAATTTAGCAATTTGGACCCAGATGATGACCATCCTTTAAATATGTCCCACCAGTTATGGGCAGTGTCAGCTTCTGTTTTTGTCTTTTACTATTAACACTGGGATATTTGAAACCACACATACAAACTCTGGTGCCACTTTAACAAACATTTTGAAATTTGAAGGCAATATTCTCCATTTATACTAAATTGTAATATGTCTATTAAAGATACTTGTAATGACTTACTAAATAGTAAGATTTTATTATGTTTGTAAATGTACAAATTGTGATATATCTTGTCCTACTAGTTTTTATACCAAGCTCTTTAAAATCTACATTTGGTATTTTTAAAACTTGGAAATGTAATATTGAAGTGCAATATTGTTTTTTTGGTATTGTTGTTATATCATTGTACAAGTGGATGGTATTTTTATGATTTGATCTGTATCAAGTACTGGCCTGTTACTTAAAATGGTAAGTATTTTAACCCATGGTCCTTTTTTGTATCACTGTGTTGTTTATACAAGTAAACAGAGTATTGGTAGAAATCATACCCTTTTTTCCGTGTTGAGTTTGTTCTTATTTTTGTGTTATTGTCTACACACTGTGACATTTTGTATGATGTCTTTCTTTGTCAGAACTGTTACGTTTTTGATGTAATGTACAGCACCTAATAGAGATAGAGCTGTTTACTGACATGTTTGTCAGCCTTTGATTGTTTCTTTACTTTTATGTATGCCTGACCTTGTTTAGCTAACCATGCTGTTATATTTGTGTTAAATGTTATCCTCCCAAACGTACATGCTGTATGCTTTTTACAACTGAAATTGTCTTGTGTCTATTTTGTGTAGCATTAACTACGTTTTATTCATGAAATATTGTAATTCCCTGTTTTGATATTTAGAATGATGCAAATGAAATGCAGATGTTTGTGTTGAATGCTGCATGCCTTGTCTCGCAGCTGCATTTTTATCTGTAGTACTTGAAGCATGTTCCAGACACCGAACATTCAGCTTGTCTCAAGTTGTACCAGAATATATGTATGCTAGCAAACAGAAACACATGTATTTAACTAACTACATTATTTTTACATATATTATAGCAACAGATGTGTATATGCATCTAACTAGCAAATAGATGTGCACATGCATTTATACATTTTTAAACATATCTATCACTCTATACATTCCCTCTGTTTTAAATTCAAAACTGTCTATAGTCAAGTTATATTGCTATTAACTAGAAACACATTGGGAAATAAAACCTTTAGTTTTCCTTTTAATACAGCAAGTTAACACAGTTTTATATTGTCAACACAATGATGGCAACCATTACTATTAGAACTGGATGAATCTGAATATGACTCTACAGTGATGTTCTATACAGCAATTTATTAACAATGCTTGAGAATTATATTGCAAAGGCACTGCAGTCTTGTTTTTTGGGAAAAAAAAGCACGTCACAAATGTCAAGCTTTGACTTGTTACTATACATATAATACTTGAATGCAAAATTGTCTATTTACATAGATAAACCATTTACTATATACTGTACAGAATACACTTGCTTGTACAGATTGTTTCTGCATTTATATATACATGGCCGTAATGTACACTTAGTCCAATTTTTAAACCTAGCATTAAACTGAAGCCTGCTAATTACATTACTTGAAAAATTAAAATGTATTTTTGGTATTACTACTTTGCACCTTTAAGTTCCTTTTGCAGTACTGTTTACACAGTTAGTGTAAAATTGAAAGCATGCCCTTCCCCCTGTAATATACATCATTTTATTGCAGTATTGTATATTTGCTTTATGCTGTGAGAATTGAATGTATGCTTGCCCTTTTGGCTGTTACGTAGAATGTGACACTTTGGTCTTACACATTTGCTCATTTTTTGGCCATTTTTAAAAACAGAAAATATTTTTATAAAGCTTTTGCTGTTGCCTATACTGTCAAAGTTGTAATAGGAATTGGTTTTACCCATTTTGAAAAGATGTTTACTGTTACTAGTAGCTATTGGTACCCTCCCTTTTTGTAAAGGAACCTGCATAATTTATTTTAACTGCATACCATAGCCCATGTACTGACTGTACTCAGTGTAGTATTTACTTGCAAACAGATTATTAATGACATGTATGCACAATTGTGACATCTTATTACAATTACTAAACAGGATTAGACTTTTGTGCTTTTTGCTTAATGCTGTACGTGAATACTGAATAATAATGTTTTAGAAAAATGTAAGCCATTTGGCCTGGCAACCAGTCTTGTTTCCTTGACCTTATAAATTTCAGTACCAGTAACATTTTATGCTATGCAACATTCCTTGTAACTACCCATTTGAACCTGGAAAGATTTGAGTTCACATACTTTTTTTCTTTCTGCGCATTCCAGATACTTAACCCATAACTCCTTCAGCACTTACTCGTATCTTCAGTCATTCGTTAATATACTTGCAACTTGATATTAGAATGCAGTTGTTAGAGTTATAATAAACATTCATAATTTGCCTAACTATGCATAATACTGCTTTTGAAGACTGTTTCTGCTAGAGTCTATGCTACTTTTTTATGCTATTATACAATTACAAAATATTGTAAGAAACAAAAGAGATATTGACTTAACTAACACATGCTTAAAACAAATATATTTACATGATTTACATTTGCTGTTGTCTGCCTTTTGCTGCACTTTAGATGAAAAGAAAATACATGCATGTTAGTCTTGTGACGCCATGTCTTTTCTGTGTTTAACTACTGTCATTTGATTTCTATGCTGTAGAACATCACTATTTAAGTGCCTTGCTTTAACTGAATGAAAGTTTGTGCTGTATACGCTTAACCATTTTCTAAACGTAGAACAGTACATCGTAAATTATTTATCAGCGCAGTTAACTGCTGTTGCTTTAACTCTTTACTAACCAGATTATATTTGTTAGTATTCTGTTCTGCTGACTTTAAAGCTGTTATGCAGTATTGAAAAAGTGTTTGCATATGTTGTTTGAACTTTTTGAACTCGCTTTGACTTTGTCTTAGAAGTTTATGTTTTTGTGAGTTCTCCATGAACCTCATTTCTGTTCTTATCTGTTTTGTTTTATGCCACTTTTGTCTAGCAAGATGTACAGAATCTTGTAAATAACTGACTTGACTGATATTGTAACTCTGAAACCAATATTTTACATGTGGTGACAGGACATAAACGTTTACTGTCATACAAATGATGTTGCTGTTTAAGATACCAGTCAAACATAATGCATTTACATAAAGCATTGACATTAACATTAACTAATAAAGTACTGCATGTGCTACAGTTCTGTTTATGCCAATCTTTAAATCCTGACCATACATGTGCTGGACTGTCATTACTGTCTTACAGTTCTTTTGTTTATGGCATGCATGCTGTAGAATGAGAAACAAAAAGAGAATTACCAGTTTCTGTGTGGAAGGTGGCCAAATCTTCCATCGAGAAAGCGTGGAAAGTCCCAAGCTGATTCTCTGAAAAGGAGGTCAACCACAGTTGGCAGATTCAACTGTGGAAATGCGCAGAATCTGTGGAATTTGCAGAGAGGCACTGGTCTGCTACTGGTTACTGTACAAAAGAAGGAGGCAAACATTTGCACTGGAACGGAATGTACTAACCGAATAAAATAAAAAAGAAGCTGTAGTTGTCACAATAAAAAAACATTCAGCCCATCAGCTGTGGCTCACCATTGAAGAATTCTATGCATTTTATGCACATCATTTTTTTTGTTATTTTGCTGTTACTTGCATTTACATGCAAGCATACCAAAGTATATTTAACTGCTTATTATGATCAACTCATCTTATGCAGCGGTAGCATTGTTGCCTCACAGCAAGAAGTTCTCCCATTCAATTCTCAGCTAGTGTGCGGGAAGTGCCTTCTGTGAGGAGTCTGCATGTCCTCCCCATAGGTCGAGTGGCATTCTGAAAGACATGCGCGAATGGGTATACCTTCGTTGAAGGTTGGGTGTCGAGCTGGCAACTTGGCACCGTGGAAATCTACTGCCAATCATTAATGGACCGGAGTTCTGCTGTGGCGACCCCTAACCGGGAAAAGCCGAAAGACAAAAACAACAGTCTTATTACTATATTGTACTAAGTACGATAAATAAGCGAAGATAACTGTTTCAGTTACTATGCTTTACTTTCACCCAAAGCTTGTTTATGCACACTTACATTTATACCAGGAGGTCTGGTATTTTCTAAAAGTCTGATGTAATACAGTTTTTTCTTTGTATAACAGTTTTTCTTTGTTTTTCTAATTTATGATTTGTCCTTGATTTAAGCTCGGTGATCCAAGGAAACTCAGTTATCTGAAACATGGTGTTCCAGCTCTATCTGATGTTTCAACTTTATCTTGCTTGATGTTACATCTCTTTACTTCGTTGATGTCCTTCCAGCTGCCATCTGCGCAGTTATTTTTATAGACTTTGTTTCTCAATAACATACTCCTTTTCATGGATGCCAATATCTAATAAGCTATGCCAGCACACTTACTACTTCTTATTTTTCAGCATTTTATACTATTTCTAAATTAACCCTTTAGATTTCATATTATTCTTGCAGCTTTTATTCAAGCTAATACTCATGCTAGCAGTAGTTTGAAAAGACAGTGTATACTAAATAGAACAGAGTATTCTTTCAAGTACTATTAGAAAAAGAAAATTTGTTTCACAACAAAAAAGTGTTCCCATACATTAAGATGCTTGCAAACACACATTTGTTGAGAAAATAATGTTTTAAGAAAAAAAATGTCTATGATCTTTGAAGAGAAAAGCCCTTCTAGATAGAACTGCACCATAGGCAGCAACCTAGTCTGTCTATGGCTAAGGCCAGCCCTTCCTGTTATGAAATATGCAACCTGTTTTTTGTATGATATTCCACCATGTGTCTCACAATCCTGCTTGTTTTTTTTTTATCTACTGATTTGAATTTGTTAACTGGGGTAGAGTACATACCAAATCTGACCAATTTCAGTTTCAAACCAGGAATGCAAAACAGTAAGAGTTACAATGCTTAACACATACAGTAATGAGTCATATACATAGTACATTATCCCTACAATAACTATATATTATACACATGGATTATAGCAAATAACTAATCATTGAATTAATGTGGAATTCCAAAGGGACAGGTAAAGAGTGAAGATGAGAGAATAATAAGAAAAATGAAAGCGGTGCCGTTTGATTATATCTCCATTTGAGATGCATTTCCATTAAACATCGAAAGTGTGATAAGACACTTAGGGACACAGGTGAACAGTGGTCTCACCTTCGATAACCGCATTGCCCCAACAGTCAGGAAATCCTTCTATGTGGCACACCTCATCACTAAGGGCTTTTCATCCAGAAAAAAAGAGGTCATTGTCCCACTGTACTCATCCCTCATTAGACCCATTATAGAATACAACGCCCCATTTGGTATGGACTTCTCAAGACATCTGCAACAACTGGAAAGGCCACAGAAATACCTCACTAAAAGAATCAAAGGCCGAAAGCAGATGCCCTATGCTGACCATCTAAAAAACTCCAGATATACTCTGTTGCATATCATCTTCTCAGAGGCAATCTCTGCTTAACATTCAAGGCCATGTCAAACCCAGAGCTGTTGGACATGCTACACTTAAAGAAATCCCAATCCCTCAGAGCCACACGCTCCAGGGATCTAAACCTTATAGGTTCATAGGTTCATAGGTAGGTAATAGGCTATTGGCCCTAGGGCCTATACAAGCCTAGCCAAAAAGGTGCTCTGACTTTTGCCACCCAAGAAAATTATTTTCCTGTGCCCCTGTCAAGCAGAACCACAGAAGTGATGCCCGGGGTGAATTTCCTATTACCCATCCAATCATCAAGATTTTTCTTGAAGAGTGCTAATGAGGAGCTCTGTTTGACATAGATAGGTAGTCTGTTCCAGAGTATGGGAAGTCTCTGGGACAGGGCTCTATCCCTCCAGCATGTTCTGCTTATTGTGGTGACAAGGTTTAGGTCCCTAGAGTGTGTAGCTTGGAGGGATTGGGATTTTTTTAAGTGGAGCATGTCCAACAGATCTGGGTTTGACATAGCTTTGTATGTTAGGCAGAGATTGCCTCTGAGTAGGCGATATGCAACGGAGTAAAGCTGGAGTTTTTTGAGACGGTCTGCATAAGGCATCTGTTTGATGCCAGTAATCTTCTTTGTGAGGTATTTTTGCAGCCTTTCCAGTTGTTGTAGATATCTTGTGAGGTACATACCAAAAGGGGTGTTGTACTCTATAATGGGTCTAATGAGTGATGAGTATGGGGGAACAATGACCTCTTTTGTTCTGGTGAGAAACCTTTTGTGATGAGGTGTGCCACGTAGAAGGATTTCCTGACCACTGTGGCGATGTGATTATCAAAGGAGAGACTACTGTCCACCTGTGTACAAAGGTCTCTTATCACACTTTCTGTGTTAAGTAGACTACTGCCTATGTGGTAGTTCATGGGTACAGAGTTTTTACCAAAGGGGATGACAATGCACATTTTGGCATTGAGCTTGAGATCATGTCTTTGACACCAGGCATCTGTCTCAGTGAGGCCCTTTTGTAGGATGTCCACATCATTAGGAGTTTTGATTATGGCTCCTAGTTTGCAGTCATCTGCAAATTTAGTTAGCCAAAGACCTTCTGTGTTATCCTGTACTTCAGAGAAGTAGATACAAAACAGGAGAGGACCCAGGACTGAACCCTGTGGTACTCCACTTGTCACTGGTCTGAAGTCTGATTTGAAGTCTGCTACTTTCACAGTGTGGGTTCTTTCAGTAGGCCAGTTGGCAACCCATCTTGTGACATAGGGATTTATACCTAGTTTAGTGAGTTTATCTATAATTTCAGAGTGGGGGATGGTGTCGAACGCCTTGGCGAGATCTAGATGTGTGAACCACCTTACCCTCATCTATGGCTTTGGTGACTACTTCAAAGAAGTCTATCAGGTTTAGGAGACATGATCTGCCTTTTACAAACCCAAACTGTGTGGGGTCCAGAGTTTGGAGATCTCCAATGTCTTTGTTTATGAGTTCCATGATGATACGTTCCATGGCCTTGCAGACGAGGCTCGTCAGGCTAATGGGGCAGTAGTTCCCAGGGTCTGTTGTGGCCCCACCTTTGTGGAGTGGGATAACTGTTGCAGTGCGTCATTCAATGGGCACAAAGCCTGAGGTGATGCTATAATTGAACATGGTACTTAGGTGGGGTGCCAGTTCATTCTGTAGTTCATGTAGAAGGCAGCCTGGGATGTTGTCAGGTCCCATGGATGCTGTGTTCTTGGCTTTGGAGAGTGAGGTTTTTACCTGTGCAGCCATGATTACAGGAACTTTGCATTCTTCCAGTATAAAGATGGGCCCTTTGGTGGGTGAGAGGGGGGTAAAGTTAGCACTGAACCTATCTGCCAGGATGTTGGCAATATCAATTGGTTCTGTATATTTAGTGTCATTGTGCTGTAACTCAGTGCAGATCTGAGTATTGCCATTGAGATTTTTGGCATAGCTATGGAATGCTTTGTGGTTGTCTTTAGAATCAGTGACAATTTTGTTTTCATAACTAGCTTTGGAGGATTTTATGAGGGATTTCAGCTTCTTACTGAGGCTGACCAGGGAGTTCCTCCAATTGTGGGATTTTACTCTGTTTTGCAACAGTTTCTTTCTTCTGTTGTAGAGTTTGTTTATGGCAGAAGATCACCAGATTGGCTTCCTTTTTTTGGAGGATAGCATCTTGGTTCTGTTAGGCTTAGCACAATCCATGCACTCGTGTAAGTGCTTATAAAGTGCATTTGTGTAGGATTCAGCAGTCGTACCTCTATTGTCCATCTGCATGGGTGTCGTGAAGTTTGCCACTTCTGTCTTAAGAAGTATGAAGTTAGCTTTGGAGATATTTTTTTACAGTTATTTTCCTAATGGGGGGTGGGAGCGGGATGTGGATGTCTAGGGTGATTAGCTTGTGGTCGGATCTGACCAACGAGGAGCTGACCTCTTGTGTGGAACACCTGTCACCCATGTTGTTGATGACCAGGTCTAGGATATTGCTGCCCCTGGTAGGGGTGTGGATAAGTTGATCCAAGGTGTTGGAATTGATGATTTCCAGAAAACATTGAGCAAAAGAGTTGGTACATGAGTAGTTTTCCCAGTTAATGGTAGGGTACTTGAAATCACCCATTATTAGAGTGTTGGGTTGTACCTTAATATTTTCCAGTGTATCAAGAAAAGAGGAGGGGGAATTCTGGGGCATGGTGGGAGGTCTGTAGCAAGCTACAATCTGGATTGCGGTTTTGCCCAGAGTTAGTTGAACTTGGATAATCTCGGATGCATTATGCTGAGCAACTAGCTTGGAGGTGTGGATATCCTTAATGAATATGGACACGCCTCCACCTTTAGTGTTTCGTTCCGGGTTTGATGGCCGAAAGGTGTGGTATGAATTATAGCCTGGTAATGCAGGGGTGCTCTCTGGAGCTTTGAACCAGGTCGCTGTCACTGCACAGATGTCAATGTTCTCCATTTTAAGGAGTGCCTCAAGTGAGTGCATTTTGAGGTTTAGACTTCTAGCATTGAGTAGCATTACCCTCAGATTTTGCTTGCTTGTACCTGTTACGGTGGTAAATTTGTCATTTGCACCTTGCCTAAAAAAGGCACTATAGGGGTGGCAAGAGCCTTTGCCAGTATCCGGAATCCCAAGGGCGACAGGTGCAGGCCATCTCTGGCAAAGCAGCGTGGTCTGTCGATCATGTCATCCCAGGCAGACAGATACTGGATTCCTTTAGAATGACACAAGAAGCTTAACCAATTGTTAAATTCAATAATTTTGTCCTTGTACTGTGGTGTCATTCTGGGTGATGGCAGGATGCTACTCAGAGCTGGGGTCATACCAGCCTGGGCTACAAGATTGGAGAGCTCCTCCATGTCTCTTTTCATGTAGTCCAGGGAGGTACGTCTCAGGTCATTCACACCAACATGGACAATGACAGAGTCATATTTGTACTTGTTGTGGAGTGACCTGAGTGCGTGCGTTATGTGGCAGATCCTGGCACCTGACAGGCAGCTGACAGTAACTTTTTCCTTGTTTAGCCTGGTGAGTGGAACATCAGTGTGCCTGATATAGAGTCACCTATGGCTAGAGTGTTGGGTTCATTATGCCTTATGGGCTGTAGTTGAGTGGCACACTGAGTATGTGGGCTATGTGTCATTTGGGTTGTGTTGGGGGGGGTGGAGGTTGCTTGCATTTCTGCTTTGGTTGTCTTTGTTCTTTGGGCAGATTTGTAATGAGAGCCTCCACTAATGTAGGTGTGTGTTTTGTGCTTCTGTGTGTGTGTTTTGGTGGTGTAGGATTTGAGGGACTATGTGATGAGTGTGGTGCGGTGCAAGTGTTTACCTTCTCCTCTTGACTGTCTAGGCCAGTCTTTGGTGAGGAGAGCTTTGCTTCCAGTTTGGCTATATAAGTGCATCTCTCACAGGTCGTAGTGTTGGGTGGTAGGAGGAGTGGGTTGTCTGTGTACATAAGGCAATTGCTGCATTGTCCCAAGATGCCCAGATTCATCAGGTAGACAAGAGAAAACACCGGGAGCTGACCTTTAGACATGCCTGAATAGGTGCTTATTTATTAAGTACTAAAAACTGTTTTCCTCTAGACAAGTGAGGAAAGTTGAGTGCTGTAGTAATTTGTAACTTATTTAGTGCTTACAATGAGTTCTGAACAAAACATGCTGGAGGGATAGGTTCCTGACCCAGAGACTCCCCAGACTTTGGAATAGACTGCCCATACATGTCAAGCAGAGTGCTTCTTTGTCCCTCTTCAAAAGGAACCTTGACTATTGGATGGGAGATAGGAAATTTACTCCAGGGATCATGTCAGTCGCCCTGCTAGACAGGAGTCCAGAGAAGTAAATATTGTGGGAAAAAATAGCCAGGGAATTGTTATGACTAGACTTGTATAGGCCCTAGGGCCAGTAGCCTAGTACGAACATATTAACTTATGAACTTATTTGGCTTAAATTTTAATATGGGTTTTAGCAGTGCACAGTGGAAGAACAGGTGTCTTTAAATTTTGAAAGGAGGGATTCCCATAGTATGGGGCATAGTACCAAGAACTAATGACCTGAAGTATGCAGTTTGGACTGAGAGGCTTGCAGAAGAGGAGCTGAATGGTTATGGTTTCTGAAATTGTAGGAGGTGCTTGTCTTATTATTAGTGGATTTTAGAGGAGGGAGAGAAAGACTGCTCCTGTAGAAGTCTGAATAACTGTGACTGAAGGATCAGGTCAGCTCTTTGCTTAACTGGAAACCATTTAGCTTTCTTCTAAATTAAGCAGTGGTGTTTATCTCTAGGAGGCTGGGTAATAAATTGTTAAATTTTGTTTAAGATGGATTGGCTTGACGGTTGTATTTTTTTGTTTGTTTGTTTTTTTGTAGATGCTGCAATGACTAGTTGAAGACCAATAGAATATCTTTTCCTATAGCTGAACTAGACTCATGAGACAAAAAGGGAGAGATGTACTGGGCTCAGAAAAAGGGGAAGTTAACTTTTTTATATCTGTTGTCAAGACATACATTGAAAGTGAGTGAAGGGTTTAACCATGCTAGAAAGATAATACTAGAAAGAGGGAGCATTTGTCTAGTAGAATATTGCAATCATGTATTATCAGGAAATTGTAGATTCTACTGAGTTTCTGTTTCATCCCAGATAGCATAAATTTTGTTTTTGAAGAGTTGATTATGAGGCTTTTATTATTAATCAGTTGGATAAGGGAGTCAAAATCTGCTAGAAGGTCATGCTGTAATGAACTGCAATAACGGTTTCACCAATAAAGGACCAAATCACCTGCATATACAGGAAGGTGAAGCAGGTCAATGGAAAGTTTATTAATGTAGATGGTAAATAAGAAAAGGACAACAACAGGTCCTTGCAGAACCCCTTTATGTAGAGAAGTGTTAATAGCAGAAGAGTTAAAGTTGACAGAGAAGTGGTGATTATTGACGTAGCTGTGGAAACAAGGGATGCTATCATTGGTGGCACATATTTCTGTAACTTGATCTAAAGGGGTGGAGTGGTTGACCTGATCAAATGCTTTGGTGAGGTCAATGAAAATAACTCCAGACAGCATAACTTTGGATATCCCAATTAGAATACTATTCATGAGAGATCAGAGGACCGGAAGTGCTCTAACAGGGCCAGAATCCATGCTGTTTGTGTAATAACAGGTAGTATATATATCTATCAAACAGGACAGCTCACGAGTAAAGAGCCTCAGTAGAAACAATAAGAAGAATTATTCAGGATAAAACTGCAGTAAAGAGTAGTAAAAGCACGCCACAAGAACGCTTCTTCAGACTTTGAAAACACTGCCATGTTAACTTCCTTTATATAACACAAGCTGCCAATCAATTAAATATCTAATTTAGTTCTCAATTAACTTGTCAGATGAAAATCATCAGGATATGCTACTTAAACATTTAAAGTAATAATCCTAAGACATTTACAACAAACAAGTCCATTACTATTATACATATATAATGTAATGTAATATAATAGTATATCAGAAACAAATATATATACATTCATTATATGACTAGTGATATAATAATATTATATAAAAAAATTTTTTAATAATATTATATAAAACATTTTTTAAAGTTTAAAATTTGAAATTTAAAATTTCATATTTCCCTTCATATTACATATATAAAAATGCGAATAGATTTGTAAATTATTTATAAAAATCTCAATATTAAAATACTAAGAATAATAGATACTAAGAATAATAGATAACAATGTTATATACTTTGTCTAAATAATTATTTACAATCCAAATTCTATGAATATTGTATTCATAAACATTTATAGCACATATTAAACACATTTAAATACATTCTAAATATACATGTTATTGGATTGTATGTTTATGCAAACAATAGGGAACTTATAGGGAGATTAGTGAAACCAAATGTATATTTATATATTTTTACTTTTCATGGAATTAATGCATGTGAAATGGTTTCAGAGAAATCTTGTCATTTAGGCCATGTCCCTTAAAGGACATCTATATGCTATTAATAAGAGTGATGAACACAATAATATAGAACATGGTAGAACACATAAATTTTATTTTAATGTTATTGAATTGATTAGAGTAACAAATAGGCTAGGGAATATAAAGAATTTCACTGAAGAACGTGAAAATAGATGGATTATGAGGTTGCAGAGTCATAAGGGACATGGCCTAAATGACAAGATTTCTCTGAAACCATTTACATGCATTAATTCCATGAAAAGTAAAAATATATAAATATACATTTGGTTTCACTAATCTCCCTATAAGTTCCCTATTGTTTGCATAAGCATACAGTCCAATAACATGTATATTTAGAATGTATTTAAATGTGTTTAATATGTGCTATAAATGTTTATGAATACAATATTCATAGAATTTGGATTGTAAATAATTATTTAGACAAAGTATATAACATTGTTATCTATTATTCTTAGTATCTATTATTCTTAGTATTTTAATATTGAGATTTTTATAAATAATTTACAAAGCTTTATATATGTAATATGAAGGGAAATATGAAATTTTAAATTTCAAATTTTAAACTTTAAAAATTTTTTATATAATATTATTATATCACTAGTCATATAATGAATGTATATATATTTGTTTCTGATATACTATTATATTACATTACATTATATATGTATAATAGTAATGGACTTGTTTGTTGTAAATGTCTTAGGATTATTACTTTAAATGTTTAAGTAGCATATCCTGATGATTTTCATCTGACAAGTTAATTGAGAACTAAATTAGATATTTAATTGATTGGCAGCTTGTGTTATATAAAGGTTTCAAAGTCTGAAGAAGCTTTACTGCAGTTTTATCCTGAATAATTTTCTTATTGCTGTGGTGAGCCTCGTTTAGTTCTTTTTGGATAATAACAGGTAGTATTGACAGAGGTGTTTTAAATGTTGGAGTATATAATTTTGTCAAAGACTTTGCAGAAGGTGGGTATGATGGAAACTGGACCGTAATGGGAAAGTAGTGTGGGTTTTGATATGCTTAAACAAAGGTTTCATAATGGCAGTTTTCCAAATGCTGAGCATAGTAGTTAGAGAGCAGAAACTGTAAAAATGTCAGAGAGATTTCACTATTCTAGCAGTAATAAATAAAGTAGGAGTATAGATTGTCAGTTCCAAGAGGGGCATCAAGTTGGATTTGTTCTAAAAGTGATGATATGTCTTTAGATGAAACTTGCTTGTAATAACAAAGAAAAATCTACTCTGGGGAGAGAAGGAGGGGGAAGTGTGATGTGAGGAATTGCTGACAGTACTAGGGAGATAACTGAAATGATTGAGGAATCCTCTTGCAGAGAGGTTTGTGGATGTAGATTGTGAAGATGTGGATAAGTTATACCCTGTGAGCTGAACAACTTCATTCCAGAATATTAAGAATATTTATTTAATGTATTTAAGGAGTTCTGGTGATGTATCATAATGTGACTTTGTGGTAACTTATGGCTTGCTTACCTAGGTTGCAAAGATTGGTAAATTGTTCCATATTATTTGTTACAGAATTGGATTTTCATTTGCACCAGAATTTTCTATGAGTTTTAGAAGAGCTTTGAGCTCATAAGTTAGCCACTGTTTATCATTATCTTTATACAGTCTTGAGATTAAGGGAAAATAGGAGTCCTGGAGTTGTACTATTACTTTGGTGAGGAGCTTGGCACCATGGTTGGGATCTGACATGTTAAGAATGGAATTTAATCCATATTAGACAGAATGAACTTTAGATTGGAGATGTTGGATTTAGATTTAGAGGTGAAAGGAAATAGTTTAGGAGGATTTCTTTCACATGGGTAGTGGGTGGAGAAGCTAATGGAGAAGTGATCACTGAATGAAGGAGTGTAAAGTGCAATGTACAAGATCATGAAGGTCTTATTAGCAATGATTAGGTTAAGTAAGAAGTGAGATGAAAAGTTAAGGTTGGGTCTAAAGGGCTGATCTACATTCTGAGTTAAATTTAGATCAGTTAAATATTCTGATACAAGTTGGATGGGGCTAAAACATTAATATGAAAGTCCCCCAGAATTACCATATTTTGCTGTTCTTTGTAGTGATATTGGTGTTGGTAATCCTTTGTATTATACCTTTGCATTTATTTAAGGTGGTGGAACAGGGTGGGATAAACAGCTACTATGAGCAGACAATTGCTTTTGGTCAAATTAATTTCTTTACGTAGCCTGTTAGGTAGTTAACCTAAGATGGGTATTGCTTGGGCTGATAGTTTGAGTTGAATGTGAGATTTGTAGAGTTCCATAGATCCACCTTCTCTACTGGGTAACTGGTCTAGAGTCATGGTAGTAGTTGTATCCAGAAAAGAGGTGATGTAGAGAAGAGTTGTTCAGGTTAAGCCAAGATTCTGAAAGGGTTGTGAAGTGTTATTCGGGCATTAGTTTAGCCATTTTTTGTCTTCACACTGTGTGAGTTTATAATGTAGCAAAAACACCATTAAAACAGTGAACAGAAAGAAACTTAGCAAGAACATTTGATAAAGTCACCTGTGAACGGATCCTCTTTAATAATGTAGCTGTAATTTCCTAAACTATCTCAGGAAAGACCACTCGGCCATTGCATAATCTTTCTGCTCTCAACTATTTTATATAGGTGAGGGGCTTGTTAAGATGAGGATGTAAGAGACAGTGGCGTAAGAAATTTTATTTTCTGCTGTACATTCTTATACAAGTATATTGACTATTCACCTCCAATAACAATGTACTGTTTTACTTTTAAAGATCAGATTGTGTAGTGAATTTTAACCTTGCTATTTAATGTTATAAATAAATGACAACAATATTTGAAATTATGACTGAAAAATAATCACCTATTTAATAAAAATACCTTTATACTTTGCTTGTAAAATATCACGGGTTTTCAAAGACTGCTCATCTGTGTAGCCCAGGATTTATGCATGGAGTGAGACACTTCATTTGCATTTATTTCCCTTGAATCTCTGAGCAATAACTGAAAGAACAATAAATGATCAATGACAGGTTTTGACTGATTATTACTTAAGTGAGGGAGAAGAATGTATATAAGACCTTGTACAACAGTAGGCTGTTAACCTCACAGAAGGTCATTGATTAAGGTATCACAATTCTGTCTTTCTGAAAAGAAAATAATTGCCTGTGTTTTTTCTCTTCTTCTGTGTTTGGGAAATAGTAAGTTGATTTCAGCAAGAAGAGCTGTATTCAGCAGGTAGCTTTGTCGGCCGTACACCTCCTGTTGTGGAGCTCCAGTGCCTAAGTGGCTTCTAGATATGCCAACATTCTCCTTTCTTTAGCAATAACTGTTTCATTTTACCTACAGCTGAGATCAAAATGAGAATATGCCAGTTTCAGCCTCTGTTTTATGTCTGTTGTGGAGATCACATCTGCTGTTTCCAGTCTTCAGGAACCTTATAGTACTCCATAGGTTCTTGGAAATAACCCACCTTAGGCTCCCTAAAGCTGAACCACACCTTGGACCAGTGAGAAGACTGATGATCCATGTACAGCATCACACCACTAGAGCTGAACCACACCTTGGACCAGTGAGAAGACTGATGATCCATGTACAGCATCACATCACTAGAGCTGAACCACACCTTGGACCAGTGAGAAGACTGATGATCCATGTACAGCATCACACCACTAGAGCTGAACCACACCTTGGACCAGTGAGAAGACTGATGATCCACGTACAGCATCACACCACTAGAGCTGAACCACACCTTGGACCAGTGAGAAGACTGATGATCCATGTACAGCATCACATCACTAGAGCTGAACCACACCTTGGACCAGTGAGAAGACTGATGATCCATGTACAGCATCACACCACTAGAGCTGAACCACACCTTGGACCAGTGAGAAGACTGATGATCCATGTACAGCATCACACCACTAGAGCTGAACCACACCTTGGACCAGTGAGAAGACTGATGATCCATGTACAGCATCACACCACTAGATCTGAACCACACCTTGGACCAGTGAGAAGACTGATGATCCATGTACAGCATCACACCACTACCAAGAGTAGTTTTCTTATTTTTGCTCTAATTTCTCCTAGCCACACACCTGGCTGTGACATCCTTGGATGGCTGTACTTTGGAGATGCCCTGGTGTATCATCCCACATCTACAATGAATCAGCCAATGATGAATGCCTCCTTAGTCTCATCCTCCCTGCACATACCTACCCTCCACGGAGGTGCTACCACAAGGTGTGCACAAGACCATGTCCTTTTCCCATAGAACAGGTGTGGCTATCCTGCCGTGCCAATGCCTCAGATGCCTGATCCACTCATGCAGCATGGTGCAGCGGTTAACATCGTCACCTCACAGCAAGATGTTCTCCATTTGATTCTCAGCTGAGGTGCCTTCTGTGTGGAGTCTGAATGTCCTCCCTATGTTCATGTGGGTTTCCTCCTGGCACTCCAGTTTCCACCCATATTACAAAGACATGTGTCTGGAATGTTTCTCCCTGGCCCGCTGCTGAAAATAGGCTCTGTCCTAGTCAGACTTTCCTCCAGTCAACAAATGTTAAATGAATAAATACAATAAAATAAATATAACCCAGTTCATTTGGGCCATAGTCAGGGCTTTATTTCTCCATGTCACAGAACTGACTACCTTTAACTTTTGTAATTCTTTTATGGCCATTTCTTCTGAGAAAGCACTGTGGCTAACCCCATTTTCCTGGCTACCTCTACTGACCTGATTTGATAAATTTCCTTTCACCTTCTCTTAAGAAAGGTACTGATTTAGAATTCCTGCTTTTTTCAGAAGACCTAACTCTGCCTGCTCTGTTTATTTCATAATGTATTATTTTCTTTTTGCCTTTGTTTGCTCTCTTGTGTATTGTGTATCTAGTGTTTTATTTCCTTCTTGACTTAACTGGTTTTACACATTTGGATGCTTCCAAAATGGATTTCCTAATTTTTCCTGCCCTACGTTTATCCTCCTCCCTCCTTCTGTGTTCCCTTATATTTCTCAAAGATTATATGTGTTCTCTGCCTTTCATACCACCACATTTGATAGCCACAGAGTTTTTATATGCATATTTGATACATGTAATTGAATATTATCATTACTGTTCATTCACACAGTCTTCATTCATTCATGTTTCTTACAGCTTTCCTGAGGCACTTCTTGCATTCCCATAGCATGCTGATTATAAATCCAGGGAATTCATTTTGTTTTGCATGATTCTGTAATTAAGCTGTTTATAAATTGAACTTCTTGATAACTGCTTTTCCCCAAATGGATCACTATTTCTAGATTTCACTCTCCTTTCTTTTCCTTTGCATTTGAGAACACCAGGTGAAAAACTCTTTTCTTAATAGATTTTAGTACTAAATTTCTAAGTTTGTACCTCACAAGGCAACAAGATTATTCCTGCACTTAGATAAGACTGTAATCAAGGAGGTCCAGTTAGCCTCTAGCATATTATATTCTCCCATCAATAATATTCTTTCTCTACCACCCTAAGTACATCATGTTTATATTGTGTAGATAATCGAACTGTTTAGTAGTTCAGATCCATACTTCAGGTAAACAGCAACATCAAAATTTTCACTAACATGAACAGGATCAAATTGTTTTGTACAAACTGTTAAGAATAACTGCATCACAAACGTTTCAGTATAAAGTGCATATATGTTCTATACTCACATTTCTTGCATACCATTTTTATAGTAATAACTCCCTATATAACTACAGTTTTACTACAGGAAGATTTGATGTATAATACATAGGATTTTAAAATGTACTTTCCTATTCCATTTCTACAATATTAATTTTCAAAAGTCATTGGTGTCAGCTAGCACCGTGGTGTAGATGGGTAAAGCCCAAACTACAGCCCAGGTGACCTGGGTTCGACTACCAGCTCAGAAATCTGAGACACTGGCAGGTAGGGATGGGCTTGTACATGCCAGGTAGAGGAAATTTATCTGTGTGTTCCCTGCTAGGTGACATGGTCCATAGAGGGTAGTAGCCTTCAGATTCCAAAGACATGCACCTGGAGTGCTTCTCTCTGGGCCTCAGCTGAAAATAGGCTCTGTCCTAGTCAGACTTTCCCAATGAACAAATGTTAAATGAATAAATAAAACAGGTGAATGCAGGGAAGAAGGTGATACTAAAGGGAAGGTCATAAATGAAAAAATTCCCCAGCAGAATCTGTCAAAAGTATGACTCCCGTATGATGCCCATAGGTTCTGCACTGGTCCCAGCCTTAGAACAGAAATACAGCAAACAATAAATCCACAACAGACCATCACAGATCTAAAATCCTTTCAATAAAATAACTTGAAAACCATAAAAACAAAAGAAAAATAAGTTGCAGCTTCAGCAAAGAAAATGGATAAGCACGTTCAGCTTAATAGCCTTCTTCAGATACTCAGTTTTGTTCTGTTCAGCAAATTAAGTACAACAATCAACCAATCAGAAGCTTCAGAATGGGACAACTCCTTTCTGACTACTCAGTGCTTCTTAATAGGGGCACTGCCCCTTTAGCACAGTTTTTTTTGGAAAAACTGCATTCAAACTGGGTTTTTGATCAGCCCACAAGTCCACTATCCATTTAACTTCATTGTTCTCTGTTTTATTGTGTATATCACCTTCCTTATATTTTCTTGAAGAGTCTCAAGAACTATAAAGTTAAACAAATGGCCAACATGCTCCATAACATGATTTGCTAGATTTTCACACAATTCTTTATATCACTCATATGGCGTAAAATCCGTTCTTTAAATTTTCTGTTGGTTTTACCTACATAAAAAGCTGAACAGTTTTGGCAAGCTGCTAAGTATATGCGATTCTTGGTGTTATAGTCAGCACACCCCTTAAAACTATAAGATCTTCCAGTAACTGGTTGAAGAAAACAGTTTGTTGCGTTGATACAACTACATGCTTTGCAACAGCCACATATACAAGTTCCTTTTTTGGAGCTAATCTTCTTCTTGCTTATTCCATCTTTATTACACAATGATCTTTTCAGATTTTTCTTATTCTTAAAGACAAATTTAGGTGTTTTACCTACAATATTTTTTTATATTCTTATCCACAGTTAAAATCAACCAATATTTTCTCACTATTTGACAGATCCATGAGGTGTCATTGCTGTAAGCTAGCATACATAGTAAATTATTGAAAACCCTTTGGTGATTTTTTTAATGTTTTATTAATCCTACATTCCGAGTATAGCGGGGGTCCTATTTTACTTCTTATTTCATGTATCTTCTCCCTATTCATGTTAAAATCTCTCTTCTTGTAACCTCTTTTCTTGAGTTGTTGTTCTAAAGCATAATTATTGTGATTAAAAATTTCTTCTTCGGTGCACAGTCTATAAATCCTTACCAGCTGATTTTCCACGATGCTAGAAAAAAATATGTCTGGGGTGCATACTACTCTTATAGAGTAAGTGATTCCTCCATGTTTCTTTTCTAAATATGGACGTGGTTATACCGCTATTCTCATCTAGGGTTAATCTGACATCTAGAAAGTCAGTCATAGTAGTGGACATACAAGTTTTAAATTTTAGGAACGTAGTGGTGGTAGTAAGAAAAGATATAAATTCCAACAGGGACTCTCTAGGTCCATGCCACACCATAAATATGTCATCCACAAAATGTCCATAATATTGGATACTATCTTTCCACCTGTTATCATCATTCAAAACATAAATTGCTTCCCAATAGGCTAGCAATAGATTTGAATAACTATTTGCTCAGGGGGTGCCCATGGCTACCCCCCACATTTGCCAATAGCATTAATCTCCATAAGTAAAGATATTATTCTTTAGCACCAATTCTAATAACATACATATTCTTCATAAAGCTGGTTCTTCCATTTCTGAAGAAATAAATTGTGCCACTGCCTTCACTCCATAATCATTAGGTATTACTGTGAAGAGGCTACATGCATCCTTTGTTACCATAATTATATTATCAAAGTGTGAACGACATCCCAAACACTGATACAGGGACTCAAGAAAATGAAAAGTGTCTCTTAGTACTCCAGGTGCTCTGACCAGGAACTTTTTATGTTGGTCCTCTAAATAAATAGAAGGGGTTCAGTAACTCATCCTCTCCCTGTCACTATTGGTCACATCAGGGGGACTTTCGGAAGGCCACTTATCTGTGGTATTTGAGGTTGTTCTATCTTGAAAATAATCAAATAATTCCTGTGTGATAACGCTAGTTGCAAGCATTTCCAAAGAGTTTCACGAACAGTACAAACAATTTTATTCAGTTCAATTTTATTTATCCTTCTATAGGTGTTTTCATCCTTTAATAGCTCTTTCATCCTAAGGCAATACATAGAGGAATCCATAACCACAATGGCTCCCCCTTTATCTGCTGATTTGATTATTAAATCATCTCTATCCATTAGCTCCTGTAGTGCTTTCCTTTCTACGAAGGTAATATTTCTAGAACCCCCTTTCATATTTGTTTGCCTTAATTTCACTACTTCTTTTTTACAAAGTCGTGTAAATAGCTCTACAGTTGGATGTGGAACTGGAACAAAACTGCTCAATTGTTTGTATTGTTTGGGAGGTTTAGAATTAGTATACACAAAGCTTAAGAAAAAACTTAAGAAAAAACAGTCTCTTGCACCAAAGTCCTCTGTACGTAGCAGATCCACGAATATCCAAAAACAAGCAAACAGAGGACAACCACGTCGATAAAAGTACCATAAAACTTTATTTCCACAGATGAGCGCTTTCAGGCCATATGCCCTTCATCAGATAACACACAGTATAAAACCTCACATACTGAAAATAAATATCAGCCTATCACATTTCAATAAAAAGCCCTCCTTTTCTTTAGGATGGGTTTTAAAGGTATATACCCATTAATACCAGGAAACCTATCTGCTCCTAATCGCACTATCCACCTGGTTTCAGTATATTCAGTTTCATTTACCAAATTGCCCCCCCTGGTGTTTGGAATCACAACCTGTATCACCATAAATAGAAATGAATGCGTAGGGTTATCCTTCACATGTAATGCCAAAGCATTACGCTTATTACCAAGTCTGATATCTGATAAATGTTTGTAAATTCTGGTCTTAAACATATTATTGGTTTTCCCCACATAGTAAGTTTCACATCCTTGACATACAGCTATATATACCAAATTCTTAGTTTTACAATCAGCATATCCTTCAAAAACATATTGTTTATTTGTCCTGGGATGTACAAATATTCGAGATTGCAATATGAAGTGACAAGCCTTACACTGATAACATGGGAAGGTACCTTTACTATTAAACTTAGTATTTCTCTTATTATTAGGTTCCTTACATAATATATCCTTTAGATTCTTATTCCTTCTAAAAATAAATTTCGGAGCATTCCCTATTTGTGTCTTAAGCTCTGGGTCAGTGTACAATATTTGCCAGTGTCGTTTAATGATATCACAAATGTTACCCACGTCACTGCTATAAGTGAGGACCATTTTAATGCCCTCACTATCATTTCCCTTGGTAAATGTTTTATTTTTATTTTTCTTTACCCCTTCATGCATCCTTCTATTCATCCATGGTTTAGCTGTATTCTTCCTCTTCATTTTACCGTGATCTATTAGGGAGCTAGTCCTATCAGATTTATAACCTCTACCTATTAGATTCCGTTGCAAGCATTCCACTTCCTCATTAAATTTGTTATCATCACTGCATATCCTGGAAATCCTACACACTTGACCTTTAACTATGTTGTCAAAAGTGTGTCTTGGATGCATACTACTATAATGAAATAAATTGTTACGCCAACATTCTTTCTTGAGCAGTGATGTGGTAACTTTCCCCATCACATCCCTTTCTATTCTAACATCTAAAAAATCTATATTACTGGTGGAATAATGAATGGTAAATCTAAAGAATGCAGAACTATCTTCTAAATATTGAGCAAACATTTCTAACTGTTGTACATCTCCATCCCATATGAAAAAAACGTCATCTACAAAACGTACATAAAAACGCAAATATTGTGTCCATGCATGTGTAGAATTAAATATAACCTGATCTTCCCAATGCGCCAATACCAAGTTGGTGTACGAATTGGCACAGGGTGTACCCATGGCAACACCCTGTTTCTGTCTATAATACATGCCCTGACAAGCAAATACGTTGTTTTCCAAGACTACTTGCAATAATTTACACACACATTGAACCTCATCATCATTGAACTGTGTTTTACAGCATAATAATTGTTCTATTGCTTGAACTTCATAGACATTATCAATAACAGTAAATAAATTATTAACATCCAATGTCACAAACATTGACCTTGTGTCATTACTTGTTAATAAATATTCTGAAACAGAACCCAAAAAATGTGCTGTGTCCCTTAAAATCCTTGGAACATCCTCCACTAGAGGTCTTAGTGTGGTCTCCAACCAGATGGATATGTGCTCTGTGACCCAACCACTACCTGACACAATAGGTCTCAGGGGTGGGTCTTTAGCATCCTTATGAATCTTAGGGAGGGCTTTAAACATCGGTGTAACAGGATTTTGTATAAATAAAAAATCTCTTAGGTCCTCATTAATAAAACCTGCTGAATGCATGTTCCTAATAGAATTGTGTACTTTACCTATGTGGTTATTAACCATGATGGGATTCATCCTAATACAAGTATGCACGTCACTAAGCATCACATTTAATTTGGAGCAATACATTGATTTGTTCATTATAATAATTGCCCCCCCTTATCTGCTTGTTTCACAATGATGTTTTCATTTTGTGTTAGTTCTTGTAACGCTTCTTTCTGTTCAAGGGTTAAGTTATGAAACTTTTTCTTCCTAAAATTATTAAAATATTCTTCAAATTCTTGTTCTCACATTCTAATGAAAACATTTAATGCTGGATTAAAAATTGGCATGAAAGTGCTAGGATGTTTAAGTTTTAAAACATTGCTTACATTTTCATTTGTATTACTAGTAACATTTCTAGTGTCCTGATACATCTGTTGTAGCATCACATTTCTTGCGAAACTTAAAATATCTAAAATCACCTGACTGTGCTCTGCTAGAGCCTCCGGTATAAACGTCAGTCCCTTGTTGAGTACTTCCAATGTTATATCATCCAGAATAATATCTGAAATATTAACAACAATATCACCATTGTCACTGACCCCCCTAGTCATTCCGACACCTTTCGTCTCTTGTGTTCGTTTGTCTGCAACGCACTCCATCTGCGCACGTTCTTCTTGCGCACTGGTGCTGGCAGCATTGGAAAAGTTCTGCTGTAAATGTTGGAAACATTCTTTGGTCTAGCTGCCTGCATTAGTCCAACATTGCTGGAATCATTGTTAACAGAATGTCCTTGTCGTATTTCCTCCGTGTTGCAAGGCATGCACACTGTGGTTGTTGTATGCGAGGGATTGACCGTAGAACCAGGAAGTGGAGGGCACGTACTCTGTTTACTATTGGTGGTGTTCTCTTTATGTGCTAATCTCTCCTCCATTTGTTGGTTTGGGGCTAGCTCCCTATTGGTGGTGCCCATATGCCTCTCAATAGTATCCGCTCTACCCCTAGGCCAACTGAATATATTATTCAGGGAGAAATCCTTGAGATCTCACTCTAATTTTTTGGTCTTAATTTGTTGTAGTTTGCTGTCATACACAGACGCTGAGTAAAAAATATTATTTAATCTCTCCACCTGGTGCTCCTCCGAAAAGCAATTCTCCATATCCTTTTGTAACTCTTGAATGTCCCTAACAAGTTGTTGCTCAATAGGGCTGAAGTGTTCTAGCAACAAACGTATGTAGGATAAAGTAGTTTGCAGGTTAATTTCCTGTCATTTGGCTAAAAGGTCAGGATACAGTTCACCCTATATCGGCATGCATAAAACTCGCATGCCCCTAGGGATTACATTATATTTCGGGCATGCCTCTAGATGAAATCTTTGCCACTGAAGCCGCTTCAGTCTCATAACATCTTTATACAGCTTCAGGGCCAATTCTTGAAATTCAGGCTCACCTTCATTATTCACTTCTGCATCAGAATCCATATTAGTCAAGCGTTGTATGTCTAAATGAAGTAGGGGGTTAACTTTATGAAGCAAGTTCCTACCATCTGCTTCATTGGTCAATCTGTCCAATGTTCCTCTAGGATAAGCCAATTCCAAACTTCCTTCATTAAACTCCGACATGTGTGCTAAGAGAAAGATACCAGTATACACAAAGCTTAAGAAGAAACAGTCTCTTGCACCAAAGTCCTCTGTACGTAGCAGATCCACGAATATCCAAAAACAAGCAAACAGAGGATAACCGCGTCGATAAAAGTACCATAAAACTTTATTTCCACAGATGAGCACTTTCAGGCCATATGCCCTTCATCAGATAACACACAGTATAAAACCTCACATATTTAAAATAAATATCAGCCTATCACATTTCAATAAAAAGCCCTCCTTTTCTTTAGGATGGGTTTTAAAGGTATATACCCATTAATACCAGGAGACCTATCTGCTCCTAATCGCACTATCCACCTGGTTTCAGTATATTCAGTTTCATTTACCAAATTGCCCCCCCTGGTGTTTGGAATCACAACCTGTATCACCATAAATAGAAATGAATGCGTAGGGTTATCCTTCACATGTAATGCCAAAGCATTATGCTCATTACCAAGTCTGATATCTGATAAATGTTTGTAAATTCTGGTCTTAAACATATTATTGGTTTTCCCCACATAGTAAGTTTCACATCCTTGACATACAGCTATATATACCAAATTCTTAGTTTTACAATCAGCATATCCTTCAAAAACATATTGTTTATTTGTCCTGAGATGTACAAATATTCAAGATTGCAATATGAAGTGACAAGCCTTACACTGATAACATGGGAAGGTACCTTTACTATTAAACTTAGTATTTCTCTTATTATTAGGTTCCTTACATAATATATCCTTTAGATTCTTATTCCTTCTAAAAATAAATTTCGGAGCATTCCCTATTTGTGTCTTAAGCTCTGGGTCAATGTACAATATTTGCCAGTGTCGTTTAATGATATCACAAATGTTACCCACGTCACTGCTATAAGTGAGGACCATTTTAATGCCCTCACTATCATTTCCCTTGGTAAATGTTTTATTTTTATTTTTCTTTACCCCTTCATGCATCCTTCTATTCATCCATGGTTTAGCTGTATTCTTCCTCTTCATTTTACCGTGATCTATTAGGGAGCTAGTCCTATCAGATTTATAACCTCTACCTATTAGATATTGTTATAATGAACAAATCAATGTATTGCTCCAAATTAAATGTGATGCTTAGTGACGTGCATACTTTTATTAGGATGAATCCCATCATGGTTAATAACCACATAGGTAAAGTACACAATTCTATTAGGAACATGCATTCAGCAGGTTTTATTAATGAGGACCTAAGAGATTTTTTATTTATACAAAATCCTGTTACACCGATGTTTAAAGCCCTCCCTAAGATTCATAAGGATGCTAAAGACCCACCCCTGAGACCTATTGTGTCAGGTAGGGGCTGGGTCACAGAGCACATATCCATCTGGTTGGAGACCACACTGAGACCTATAGTGGAGGATGTTCCAAGGATTTTAAAGGACACAGCACATTTTTTGGGTTCTGTTTCAGAATATTTATTAACAAGTAATGAGACAAGGTCAATGTTTGTGACATTGGATGTTAATAATTTATTTACTGTTACTGATAAGGTCTATGGAGTTCAAGCAATAGAACAATTATTATGCTGTAAAACACAGTTTAATGATGATGAGGTTCAATATGTGTGTAAATTATTGCAAGTAGTCTTGGAAAACAATGTATTTGCTTGTCAGGGCATGTATTATAGACAGAAACAGGGTGTTGCCATGGGTACACCCTGTGCCAATTCGTACGCCAACTTGGTATTGGCGCATTGGGAAGATCAGATTATATTTAATTCTACACATGCATGGACACAATATTTGCGTTTTTATGTACGTTTTGTAGATAACGTTTTTTTCATATGGGATGGAGATGTACAACAGTTAGAAATGTTTGTTCAGTATTTAGAAGATAGTTCTGCATTCTTTAGATTTACCATTCATTATTCCACCAGTAATATAGATTTTTTAGATGTTAGAATAGAAAGGGATGTGATGGGGAAAGTTACCACATCACTGCTCAAGAAAGAATTTTGGCGTAACAATTTACTTCATTATAGTAGTATGCATCCAAGACACACTTTTGACAACATAGTTAAAGGTCAAGTGTGTAGGGTTTCCAGGATATGCAGTGATGATAACAAATTTAATGAGGAAGTGGAATGCTTCCAACGAACACTGAGAATAAAATCTTGCTTATACCAAAACCATGAACGCCTTCCTAGTACAAGCGTCCAAATGGACTTCATCAGATAAACACATTGAACTGTCACATACATTTAATATACAAAATTAAAAATGTATTAACCAATCAATTGTCCGAATGTTCTTTCAAATCAACAAATCAAGCCTCAAACTAATTAATAATTCATTATGCTATGCTCTCGTGTTTAATTATCTTTAGTTCACATAGAATTCATTATAAACTTGTTAAAAAATATTGTTAAAACAAATATTTAAAAACTGTTCCTTCTTTATAAATATTCCATTAAATATTCTATTAAATAAATTAAGATATTATTTGTTAAAATAATTGTTTCATCCAAGAAATGAGGTTTAAAACATTACACAGTATTTTATATTGACTTTAGTGCCATCTACTGCCAAGTACATATAAATACACTTTTTTGTTTTTTATTTTTTGTTTTTTATTTTATATCTTGGCAGATCTCATTTTTAAAAGGGGCAGAATGGATATGTATTCATTTAATCCAGGTGATTTATTAGCTTCCAAGGTCACCTGCCACCACAGTTCCCTGTAGGCTATGATTTCTTCCCAAGGACCCCCTCTTATGTCGTACTTCACTTGATCTAGGACAAAGAACTGAAATTTGGCATCTGGACAGGTCTTTGTATGCCTGAATAGGGCATATGGCCTGAAAGTGCTCATCTGTGGAAATAAAGTTTTATGGTACTTTTATCGAATGGTTGTCGTGGTTCTGCTCTGTTTGCTTGTTTTTGGATATTCGTGGATCTGCTACGTACAGAGGACTTTGGTGCAAGAGACTGTTTTTTCTTAAGCTTTGTATATACTGGTATCTTTCTCTTAGCACACATGTCGGAGTTTAATGAAGGAAGTTTGGAATTGGCTTATAATCCTAGAGGAACATTGGACAGATTGACCAATGAAGCAGATGGTAGGAACTTGCTTCATAAAGTTAACCCCCTACTTCATTTAGACATACAACGCTTGACTAATATGGATTCTGATGCAGAAGTGAATAATGAAGGTGAACCTGAATTTCAAGAATTGGCCCTGAAGCTGTATAAAGATGTTATGAGACTGAAGCGGCTTCAGTGGCAAAGATTTTATCTAGGAGGCATGCCTGAAATATAATGTATCTCCTAAGGGCATGCAAGTTTTATGCATGCCGATACAGGTGAACTGCATCCTGACCTTTAGCCAAAATGGCAGGAAACAACCTGCAAACTAGTTTATCCTACATATGTTTGTTGCTAGAACACTTCAGCCCTATTGAACAACAACTTGTTAGGGACATTCAAGAGTTACAAAAGGATATGGAGAATCGCTGAGGAACACCAGGTGGAGAGATTAAATAATATTTTTACTCAGCAGCCAGTGTATGACAGCAAACTACACAACAATTAAGACCAAAAATTAGAGCGAGATCTCAAGGATTTCTCCCTGAATAATATATTCAGTTGGCCTTAATTACAGGAGGCATTCCCCCACATCCTCCCATGGAGGAGAACATCACAATAGACAGAGTCGTCCCCTACTCCTATGTCAATCCTCGCTCACCACAGTGTGTATGCCTTGCAACATGGAATCATGTTAACAATGATTCCAGCGTTCACAGAATGTTTCCAACATTTACAGCAGAACACCATACTGCCGGCACCAGTGCGTCTTGAATTGTGTCATGAACAAGCAACCTGAAAACAAAAGACAAGGAATGACTAGATCAGTGACAATGGTTGTTGTATATTGGTTATAAAATTTCAAATTTGGGTTCTGGATTTTGGGAAAAAACCCAAATTTTAAGGCCAAAAAAAAACAAAAAAAAAAGTTTTAAATTAAAAATCCCAAAGCCTTCCCCAAAATTTTTTTTAAAAAAATTTTTTTAAAAAATAAAAAAAATTTTAAAAATTTATAGACAGAAACAGGGTGTTGCCATGGGTACACCCTGTGTTAATTGCGCCAACTTGGTATTGGCGCATTGGGAAGATCAGGTTATATTTAATTCTACACATGCTTGGACACAATATTTGTGTTTTTATGTACGTTTTGTAGATAATGTTTTTTTCATATGGGATGGAGATGTACAACAGTTAGAAATGTTTGTTCAATATTTAGAAGATAGTTCTGCATTCTTTAGATTTACCATTCATTATTCCACCAGTAATATAGATTTTTTAGATGTTAGAATAGAAAGGGATGTGATGGGGAAAGTTACCACATCAACCAAAGAAGAAAAAAGCGAAACTAACTCCACCAAACTCCGAAAAAAGGATGCAGGAGACTCGACTGCTAAACCACCTCAGACTTTAATGTTTGTAGATACAAAGCACACACAGCACGAACACTGAGAATAAAATCTTGCTTATACCAAAACCATGAACGCCTTCCTAGTACAAGCGTTTTCGTCCAAATGGACTTCATCAGATAAACACATTGAACTGTCACATACATTTAATATACAAAATTAAAAATGTATTACCCAATCAATTTGTCCGAATGTTCTTTCAAATCAACAAATCAAGCCTCAAACTAATTAATAATTCATTATGCTATGCTCTCGTGTTTAATTATCTTTAGTTCATAGAATTCATTATAAACTTGTTAAAAATATTGTTAAAACAAATATTTAAAACTGTTCCTTCTTTATAAATATTCCATTAAATATTCTATTAAATAAATTAAGATATTATTTGTTAAAATAATTGTTTCATCCAAGAAATGAGGTTTAAAACATTACACAATATTTTATATTGACTTTAGTGCCATCTACTGCCAAGTACATATAAATACACTTTTTTGTTTTTTATTTTTTGTTTTTTATTTTATATCTTGGCAGATCTCATTTTTAAAAGGGGCAGAATGGATATGTATTCATTTAATCCAGGTGATTTATTAGCTTCCAAGGTCACCTGCCACCACAGTTCCCTGTAGGCTATGATTTCTTCCCAAGGACCCCCTCTTATGTCGTACTTCACTTGATCTAGGACAAAGAACTGAAATTTGGCATCTGGACAGGTCTTTGTATGCCTGAATAGGGCATTTGTTTCTTTTTCTTTTTTCACTTCATACATATGCTCGTATATGCGTCTCTTCAGAGTTCTTTCAGTCTTTCCTACGTAAAATGATAGACATTTTATACACACTGCCAAATATACTAACCCCCTGGATTCACAGTTGTAGTACCCTTTACTATTCACCCATTTTTCTCTACTTTCTATATATATTTTTTCTTCATTAATTAGGTACTCACACTGTCTACATTTTCCGCATTTGAAAGTTCCCTTTTTTATTCTTGCTCCCCTTGACCTTTCCATACTATTCTTAGTTTTTTCCAAGATTCCTTTTATGCATATAGTATTTTTAAATACTACCCTAGGTGAATATTCGGTAACCCTTCCAAATCAGTTAGTGCCCTGAACCTATCCCATTCCCTTTGAAACACAGTTCTTATATTTTTGTTTAATAAATTGTACTCAAGGACTAGTGATTGCTGAAAGTTTTCTTCTTCTTTTTTACCTTTATTGCTCCTTTCATCCCTTTTGCCTAAAATTGGCCCAAACCTATCTTTTCTTCCTTTTTCTACTTCTTCCCTTAAATTTTTGACAAATTCTACTGGGTACTCCCTGTCAATAAACATTTTTTCCAATAAATCACATTCCTTTCTGAATTTGTCATCCTTGCTTGTCATTCTGGACCCCCTTATAAATTGCCCTTTCACCAAATTTTTCTTAGTGTATAATGGGTGGGCACTACCAAAATGCAAAAAAGAATTTACATATGTAGGCTTTCTATATACACTTGTTTCAAACCTATTATTCTCCAAGGTTATTTCCACATCTAAATATTGGATATTCTTTTCTGAATAATTACAGGTAAACTTTAAGAACTCTGTAGTCTGTCCTATATATTTAACAAATTCATCTAATTTTTCTAAGCCCCCTGTCCAAAAAATTATAATATCGCTAAGGAACCTCTTGTATAAAGTCCAATATTCGACATATGTTGAATTTAACAGGTATTGTTCCTCCCAGTTAGCAAGAACTAGGTTAGCAAAGGTAGGTGCACAGGCTGCACCCATTGCTACTCCTTGTAGCTGTTGAAAAATTCCCCATTAAAAGTGAGAAAATTATTTTTTAACACTAAGTCCATTAAGCCTGTGCACACTACCTTTTCTTCATGTGTCATCTTCTTGTTTTTGAAGATTTCATCCTCAAACATTAACATACCTGCCCCATATGGAATGGACCCAAACAAATCCACTATATCTATAGTTACTAAAACTAAATCTTCATGATATATACTATGATTCAAACATCTCAACAAGTCCCATGAATCTTTTAAAATTGCTTCTTTCTCTACCCATACATGTTTGGCCTTTACATCCACATATTTAGCTAACGTGTTAGTTTTGGATCCACCCGCTGAAACAATAGGTCTCAGGGGTGGGTCCGAGCTATTCTTGTGGATTTTCGGAATACCGAATATCACGGGCACCTTTGGCTTATCCACTCTCAAAAAATCTAAGGTTTTAACATTAATAAGGTTTTCATTCATCATACCTTCCAATATATTGTCAATTTTCTTATATGCCGTATGAATCTCATTCCTAGACACCACCCCATATTTTACTTCATCTCGTAGTAATGCATTCATCTTACCTTCATATACAATTACATCCATCACAACAATCCCCCCGCCCTTATCGGGTTTCATCACCCTAATATCATTGTTGGTTCTTAGTTCCTCTAACTTGTGATATTCATTCGGGTACAAGTTGTGTTGGGTCTTATGATATTTCATTGTTTTTTCATTTTTCCTGACTTCCTTTTCCATAATATTTTTAAAATTCTTTAACTGCATATGAATAGGAGGATTAAATACAGATTTTTTTATTAATTGTTTATCTTGCAATACTTTATCTTTTAAATTTGAATTCATGCCTTCTTTATGGTATAACAATTCTAAATTCATTTTCCTGAGAAAAAGTTTCATGTCAATTAATGTTTGGGTAGAATTACCCTTTGTGAGTGGTATAAACTTGAAGCCTTTCTCTAGCAACCTAAAATGATGGAATTCCAGCTCTAACCTACTAAAATTGTAGATAGTGAACCCTTCAGAAGTGTACCTATTACCATTCACTTCAATATTTTTGCCCGTCACCGTTCCTTGTTCTGTATCTTTTGAACTAGAATTGGTACTACCTGATATCCCTATATCCATTTTTTCATTCTTTTCTGTATTACTACTATTTACAATCTGTGAAATGTTTCTTTTAGGACTGGGGGTCTCATTTACATATATCTCCCCCTTCCCCTTCTCCCCCCCCCACTTGTGAAAATTTTCATTCCACCTTTTTTCCGGCCATTTCTCTCTCATAGGCTCCCGGTGGAAATCCATTTCATATCCATTATCAATCCACTCAAAACCTTCATCTTTCTCCTTAGGTTTTACTATATTCTTCCTATTGTCAATACTATTGTAATAATATTTATTCCTATAAAAAGAGGGTTTAGGATAACTAATCTGATTTTCATACTCATGTATGTCCCTCTTTAGTTTGTCCAACTTTCTATTTATTAATGCATTACATTTTTCATCTACATCTTCCTTTATTTCATAATATTTCTTTCTTTCAGTTCCTATTTTAAAAATTAAATCATCTCTAATCAAAACATCGAGAGCATCAATTTGAGTTTTAAGGCTTTCTAGATTTCTTTCATTTTCTTTAATAATGAGTTTAACAATCTCCAAACCACATTTGTTAAATACCCCTATTAATTCCTTGTGAAACAAGGAACCAATTTGTACATTGTTGGGATATTTCCAGGTCCTCAGACCTTTCGGTACTATATCCCTTTTCAAACATTCAGTCAAATATGCATTTTCTATCACAATAGTTTTGTACTTGTGCATTAGTTTGTACATATTGTCCACTTTTTTACTGTAAGAGTCTGTATTTACCCCACACAAAGGGGTGTTCTCATTAATGTTAAAAAAGTATTGTTTCTTTAGCCAGTCATTTATTTCAAATGATTTGCTTGAGTTGACAGTACCTGTGAAAGCACGGCTTTGCTGTGCTTGGCTTTTGTTGAACAAGTCAAATCTCACTTCCTCTGGGTCTTCGCAAAAAATTGCTGGAGTGTCACCAGGATTAAACCTGCTACCATTCGGTTCCTCACTCTCTCCGTTCGCTCTTTCGGCGCTCCTTCTGTCTCTCTTCCGCTTACTTCTTTGACCCAAAAACGCGTTGTTATCATCCACTAACTCCATATTCCACGTTGTTGCTGCTTCCTTGTTCACCAGAGTCTTACACAAAGGCGTAAGCAAATCAATAAGCTCGGTTAGCTGTCCAATGAGCTTTCTCGACTGGCCACTGTCACTACTTCCTGCGGTTTTCGCCTCGGTCTCCGCTTCCATATCGCAATTACACCAACCAAAGAAGAAAAAAGCGAAACTAACTCCACCAAACTCCGAAAAAAGGATGCAGGAGACTCGACTGCTAAACCACCTCATTTAATAGAATATTTAATGGAATATTTATAAAGAAGGAACAGTTTTTAAATATTTGTTTTAACAATATTTTTTAACAAGTTTATAATGAATTCTATGTGAACTAAAGATAATTAAACACGAGAGCATAGCATAATGAATTATTAATTAGTTTGAGGCTTGATTTGTTGATTTGAAAGAACATTCGGACAATTGATTGGTTAATACATTTTTAATTTTGTATATTAAATGTATGTGACAGTTCAATGTGTTTATCTGATGAAGTCCATTTGGACGAAAACGCTTGTACTAGGAAGGCGTTCATGGTTTTGGTATAAGCAAGATTTTATTCTTAGTGTTCGTGCTGTGTGTGCTTTGTATCTACAAACATTAAAGTTACCACATCACTGCTCAAGAAAGAATGTTGGCGTAACAATTTACTTCATTATAGTAGTATGCATCCAAGACACACTTTTGACAACATAGTTAAAGGTCAAGTGTGTAGGATTTCCAGGATATGCAGTGATGATAACAAATTTAATGAGGAAGTGGAATGCTTCCAACGGAATCTAATAGGTAGAGGTTATAAATCTGATAGGACTAGCTCCCTAATAGATCACAGTAAAATGAAGAGGAAGAATACAGCTAAACCATGGATGAATAAAAGGATGCATGAAGGGGTAAAGAAAAATAAAAATAAAACATTTACCAAGGGAAATGATAGTGAGGGCATTAAAATGGTCCTCACTTATAGCAGTGACGTGGGTAACATTTGTGATATCATTAAACGACACTGGCAAATATTGTACACTGACCCAGAGCTTAAGACACAAATAGGGAATGCTCCGAAATTTATTTTTAGAAGGAATAAGAATCTAACGGATATATTATGTAAGGAACCTAATAATAAGAGAAATACTAAGTTTAATAGTAAAGGTACCTTCCCATGTTATCAATGTAAGGCTTGTCACTTCATATTGCAATCTCGAATATTTGTACATCCCAGGACAAATAAACAATATGTTTTTGAAGGATATGCTGATTGTAAAACTAAGAATTTGGTATATATAGCTGTATGTCAAGGATGTGAAACTTACTATGTGGGGAAAACCAATAATATGTTTAAGACCAGAATTTACAAACATTTATCAGATATCAGACTTGGTAATGAGCGTAATGCTTTGGCATTACATGTGAAGGATAACCCTATGCATTCATTTCTATTTATGGTGATACAGGTTGTGTTTCCAAACACCAGGGGGGGCAATTTGGTAAATGAAACTGAATGTGCTGAAACCAGGTGGATAGTGCGATTAGGAGCAGATAGGTCTCCTGTTATTAATGGGTATATACCTTTAAAACCCATCCTAAAGAAAAGGAGGGCTTTTTATTGAAATGTGATAGGCTGATATTTATTTTAAATATGTGAGGTTTTATACTGTGTGTTATCTGATGAAGGGCATATGGCCTGAAAGCGCTCATCTGTGGAAATAAAGTTTTATGGTACTTTTATCGACGTGGTTGTCCTCTGTTTGCTTGTTTTTGGAGGTTTAGAATTAGTAGCTCCAGAGTTTTCAGATTCATATTTCTCCCAAAGCACTTTATATCAGTTACAGATTCACTTAACCGTGAGTTTAGGGAAGGAATAAAGAACACCCCCTTCTCCAGAACACTCATCTGTTCATTAGTCAGGTGACACTTCAAACTATTAATGACCAACTTATTGCGCTGACAAGGTACCATTAGGCATTCACTTTTCTCTTTTTCCTTTCCTGATTGGGAGATCTGTACTTGTGTGATTGTCAATGTTTTATTAATATTGGTAATTGCTGAAAAAATGGTATGTAAACAGCCCCTTCCTTGGGCAGTGTGGTAGAATCAGTGGATAAGCAAGCAATGTTATTAACTAATTCATGGCCTTCTTGTCTCTTCTCCATTGTTTCAGTATTCATAAAATTATCTAATATATTCATTCGCTGAGAGTTGAGGGGTGTGACTCTCTGTGTAGAAGGAGTTAAAATTACATCTTCCAATACCCACTTTGAACTATGTTATTCCCTAAGGATTTCACTGTTTCAGTAGCTGTTTCTTTCTGTAATACTTTCTTGTCATGAGTCCCATTTCTTTGTCTGGGCCAATCAAAGATTTTTACTTGTTTAAAGTCCTGGAAGTCTACTGCAAGTTTCTGGATTTTTATATTTTTTAATTTAATGTCGTAAGCATCTAGGTTACTTTGTAGTGTTTCTAACCTGGAAATACAGGAGTCAGATAAATCCATAGCTTCTAGGTCATGCTGTTTCGTCCTCCATAGGTTTATTTTTATTTTGTTTTAGAACAGAAATAGACTGGATAATGGATGGGGAGATTGTGGTAAGCAGAAAGAATGAAGTAGAAGGGGAACAAAAAATGTCATCAGTGTTATTTTTGTACACTAGGAAGGTATAGTTAGACTATCAGACATTCAGTGAAACCAATGTGCATTCTTGTTCATTCCAAGTAAAAAGTACTACTGTTTCCCTACTGTAATTCTGGGACCCATAATTGTGAGTCCTGGAATTACGAAACAAAACCAGCAACAGGAGAATAGCTAATATTGAGAATCACTGCTCTCCTTTAAAGTTACTTTTTGTAGAAAGGCAAGTTCCCCTGTACCCCCACACCCCAACTTTTATATATATACTAACTCCAAGATCTCTATACCTTGGAGAAAAGGAAGTATTCTGAGATGCAGTGATACTGGACTTAGTATATATGTCCTCAAATTTTAAAACATTCCATCTTGTTGTTCCAGGACTTGCACTTACAAGTATCTGAATGTTCTGTTACTTGTATTCACTGCTAATGCATAGGGTAGCAACCAATAAACCTTAAGATATAGTTCAAAGAACATCAGTTTTGTCTCACAACAGGTGTGGTATTAGAAACCCAAAACATTTGAAGAAATTAAAGGGACAGGCGCAAATATGGTTTCCTCAGGTACAAGCAGTGTAAAAATGTTAGGTGTCTCTGGTAACATGCTTGTAAGAATTTCTCTGCTGCTCACAGAATGTTCATTCTCGTTTCAGCACACAGTTTTAATGTTTTATGCATTCTTTCTGAATATAGTTTTATTTGATCTTCATGCTTTCTCAGAAACAGACTATTAGCTGTGAGCGTTTTATATGACACAGATCATAAACAACATTCAGTTCTCCTGGGATTTGTTCAGTGACATTAACTGTAATTCCACACCACACACTTTATCTCCAGTTGCAAAACTTCTCTAAATGAAAGTTTAATGATATTTGTTTGCATGACTAATGCTTTATATAGATTTCTGCTAATCTACTTTCAAGAAAAAGCAATATCAAATCAAATGAGGTTCTCAGCCTTCATAACTTAAGTGTTTATCAGGATACCAACATGCCATCACCTAATTTGTAGTTGAGATAAACATAAACCTTAACAGCCTTGGTTTTACAATCTCATATTTCATTTTCTTCATATCTTCTTTCAAAGGCTGTGTAGCCCTATTTGACAGGTCATTTGAGGAAACAAGTTACGTATTGGACTTCACAAGATGAATTACATTATCCTTGATAAAGTTTGAAAAGTTCACACTAGTGAAAGAGGATCTTTTATCCAAACCTAGCATTTCTGGAACACCATGTACATTAAATATTTTTGACTGATTAGTGGTTGCTTATGAAAGAATTCCATAGCAAATACATCTGTCTATTTTGAGTGAGCATCTGTTAAAATTAAAACTTTTTTTCCAAGAAATAGCCCAGCATGTTCACAAGAAATCTAAACCATGTCTTATCAGGCCATTTCTGTGGTTGTAAAAGTGGATTCTATTTTATTGACATTCATTATATGTTTTACTTCTGTGCCCCCTTTGTGAGCCATGTTAAGCCTCTGTGCCACATATATGATCTGTATGTTTTTCCTTCAGGAATTTCCAGGCTGTACCTAATGTAATGGCAGTTTGGAGAAACTAAAACTCTAGCTCCCTACAATACACACACACACATACACATCTTTGACATTTATGGCTTCTCTACTAGAATACTATGGCATAAATGTCCCAGTTATTACAGATGGACCTTTCAATAAGTATTCATGATCTTGTAAATAAATGGCATCTTTGACAGTTCAGTGTTTAATTTATTCTGGATTGTTCATCACATCTAAGGTGCCTACTTGATCAGTTGTGCCATTGTCTGTAGGCTTTTATAGAATGAGTAAACTACTTAGTGTATTCACATTAGCATGATACTTGTTTGATCTTTAAACAATAAAACACCCAGACAGCTCAAATGGATAAATATGAGGTGTTACAAATCAAGAAAAAAGCAAATGGTAAACCACCTTACAACCACAGCAGAACACTGCAAATTAATTTATTGACAGACAGGCCTATTTAAGAAAGTATTTTTCTTTACTTCTTTTGTATAGACAGTTTTATCAGTGGTACCATTCTGTGTTCTAATCATAGGATCATAGGATCATGGGGGGTTACTAGGCTAATGGCCCTGGGGCCCCTACAAGCCTAGCTAAGAGTTTATCCCCAAAAAAGAAACCTCAGTCAGCATCTGCCACCCCTGTCAGTGAAGGACGCAGGTGGAACCCCTGGGACAAATTTGTGATTTACCATCCACTCATCAAGGCTGGGCTTGAAGAGGGTCAGCAAGGTACTCTGTTTGACGTGTATGGGAACTCTATTCCAGAGACAGGGCAACTTCTGGGAGACAAACCTGTCTCTCCAGCAGGTTTTGTTGATGTTGCATATTAGATTTAGGCCTTTCAAGTGGGTAATGCGCAAGGAGTTAGACTTATGGATATGGAGCATCTCTAGTAGGGCAGTGTCCAAGGTTGCCTTGTAGGCAAGACACAGATCACCTCTGAACAATCTGTACGATACCGAGTAGAGTCATAGTGATTTGAGCCTGTCCACATAGGACAGGTGTTGGAGGCTATGGATTCTCTTTGTAAGTTATTTCTGTGACCTTTTCAGTTAGTGCAGATGTTTGGAGAGGTACATAGCAAACTGGGCATTATACTCAATTATTGGCCTAATGAGGAAGGAGTACAGAAAGGTAATAACCTCCTTTTGTTGTGGATGCAATCCCTTTACCTATGAGATGAACCAAGTAAAAGGCTTTTCTGACCACTGCCGCTACATGATGGTCGAATGTGAGATTATTGTCAACCTGAGTACCCAGGTCTGTCACCACAGGTTGTGTGCTTAGGTGATTGCTCTTGATGTGGCAATCAGTAGTTTTTGCCAAATGGTATGATGATAGATGATGATAGATTTTTTGCATTTAACTTGAGGCCATGACTTTGACACCAGTCATTTGTTGCTGTGAGACCCTCTAGAAGTATGTTAACATAATTTGGGGAGTCAATGACAGCACCCAACTTACAGTCATCAGCAAACTTGGTCAGCCGCAGGCCTTTTGTCTTTGCCTGAGCCTCTGAGATGTTGATGCCAAACAGTAGGGTCCCAGGACAGATCCCTTGGTCTGCTATTGGAGGTGGAGGCACCTATTTTTACCTTGTGTGTCCTGTCAGTAAGCCACTTGGCTACCCACCTGAGGAGATAGGGATTTATGCCAAGTTGTGTTAGCTTTTTGATGATGCCCTAGTGGAGGATTGTGTCAAAGGCCTGGGTCATGACAAGGTAAGCTGTATGTACTGACTTTCCCTCATCCAGAGCCTTGATAACAGTCTCAAAGACGTCAACCAGGTTCAAAAGGCAATATCTGCCCTTGACAAATCCAAACTGGGTTGGGTCAAGTGCTTGAAGATTACCTGTGTCCTTGTTTATGACATCCATAATAATATGTTCCACGGCTTTACAGATCAGACTTGTCAAGCTAATGGGATGATAGTTTCCAGGGTCAGCTGTGTCACCACCTTTGTGCAAAGGGGTGACAATGCCAGTTCTCCACTCTGCTGGAATGAAGCCTGTACTTAGGCTGTGGTTGAATAGGGTGCTCAATGGCAAAGGTAGCTCTTGCTGGAGATGGTGCAGAATACAGCCAGGGATACTGGCAGGTCCCATGAAAGCTTTGTCTTTGACTTGGATAGGGCCTTTAACAACTGATCTATGGAGATGTGAGGTGCAGGATAAGTGTTGGGGATGTCAAAAGGGTCATTGTGGGGACGGGGGGGTGACATTTGCACTGAACCTATCTGCTAGCAGGTTGGCTGAGTCAACAGGATCAGAGTAAGTGATACCATTAAGTACTAATTAGGAACAAACATGGGCTTTGCCATGGAGGTTCCTGATGTAACTGAAGAAGGCTTTGTGGTTTCCCTTTGTTTCAGAAGCTAGTTTAGATTCATAATTGGCTTTGGAGGTTTTTACTAGTGATTTAATTTGCTTGTTGAGGCTAAGGAGGAAGTTTTTCCAATTTGGAATCTGTTCCTTTTTACTGTAGGACAGCAGTTTCTTCCTTTTGTTGTAAAGCCTGTAGATACAGGATGTCCACTAGGCAGGTCTTTGTTTCCTTGAGGAGAAGATTTTAGTTCTTTTGGGTATGGCTGCGTCCATGCAGTTGTACAGGTGATTGTATACTGCATTGGTGTACTGTTCAACATAGTTGTTTGCATCTTCTGAGAGGGGCAGTGGTGTGAAGCTACTGATACCCTCCCTTAGGAAGTTGTAGTCAGCTTTTGAGAAGTTCTTTGCATGGTTACCTGGTAGTTGAAGTCACCAAGGATCAGGGTGTTAGGGAGTATCTTGATGGAGTCAAATAGATCCAGGTAGGAGGAGTGGGTGTCCTGAGTCATGGAGGGGGGTCTATAGCTGGCTATAACTTGGATGGGTGTTTTGCCACCTGTCAGTTGCACCTGCAGTAGTTTCAGTGCGTCATGCTGGCAAACCAGTCTGGAGGTGTGCCTGTCCTTAATGAAGATAGAGACTCCACCACTCTTAGTCTTCCCGACCTCATTTTGGGGTTGGAATGTGTGGAATGAGGTATAGCCAGGTAAGGCAGTGGTGCTCTCTGCAGCCCTGAACCAAGTTTCAGTGAACGCACAGATGTCAGCATCTTCCAGTGCAAGGACAGCCTCTAGTGAGTGCATTTTCAGGTTAAGGCTCCTAGCATTGAGCAGCATGACCTTCAATTTGCTTTTTGACAGAGCTTTTATGTTGGAAAATTTGTCTTTGGGACCTTGCCTAAAAAAGGTACAATGTGGGAGGCAAGAGCCTTGGCCAGGATCCGGAATTCCAGGAGTGACAGGTGGAGGCCATCTCTAGCAAAGCATCGAGATCTGTCAACCATTTCATCCCAGGCAAATAGATACTGGATCCCCTTGGAATGACACCAGAAACTAAGCCAATTGTTGAAGTAAATTATTTCTTGTTGCTATTGTGACATTATTCTTGATGAAGGTAGGATGCTGCTTAGGGCTAGGGTCATACCTGCCTGGGATACATACTCTGAGAGCTCAATCATGTCTCTCTTCACATAGTTCAGGGAGGTACATCTCAAATCATTCACACCAACATGGACAATAATGGAGTCATACTTGTACTTGTTGCAAAGAGACTTAAGAGTGTGTGTGTGTGTGTGTGATGTGGCAGATTCCCACTTCTTGAGGGAGATCTTACTGTGATTCCCATGAAAAAATGTCTCCCTCAAATCACTCCACTTCTAAGTTAATTAATATGATGATTTATAGTATTTCTTTTTTCAAACATATATTAGTAGTTTTGGTGTTCATAGTTAGTTGGAAGCTATGTCAACAAGGACAGTGGTCAAGCAATTATTTGCCATTCTATTTTGTTTTTTCTATTGAATGTTGTAGATTATAAGTACAATATGGAGGCCATAACCCTTGAAGAAGGTCTAGAGATGGTGTGATAATGTCTGAGATATCATCAGTGAATATTCCAATGGAGATTTGAATGAATAATGCCCAATTATCTATTTTCATGGTGATATGAGAAATGTTTCTGGTTAAAGAAAGTGCTTTGTTCTATGACCAGACAGAGGCTAGTTCATTGACTCAGATGAAAATAGGATTTAAAGGAATTTGGTGAGTAAGATTAAGGAGATGTTGGTGTTTTTTATTGCTAAACTGATTGGGTTGGAGGACAAGCTCAAAGAAGGAATATATGTATGACTGGAGTGCTGGAGAAAGAGGAAGGTTCAGATAATCTGTTTTTGTGCAAAACAACTTACAGTGACCAGTCAAGTACTCTGGTGAATTGCTTAAAACCGGTTTTTGTTTCTGGGTATCTGCACCATATTCAGCATTATTAGTTGGTCATCCTGGTAATACTGTATCCTTTGCAGCTTTGGAAAACTGGCGAAATTTGTTTGTTGAGGAAGGAAAATATATATTTTATAATGATTATTCTGTTTAGACAGCTGAGCAGCAGAATCAATTTTTGTGGTTACAAGAGAATGTAAGAAGAAGAATGCAACATTTTATTTGGGCTATTTTGTGGTTTTCAAGATATTTTCCTGGTCAGTATGGTTTTGTTCTCTAATGTAATGGTGATCATGGACTGGGTTGTTTATTATGCCCCCTCCCCCCTTGAAAATACTAAAATTACTTTGAGTGTTTGGGAAGGTGAGGTAAAATGACAAAAGTCACCATTCTAAAGTTGCATAATATGAGATGGAGACTTTATTTAGAATGTCTTATGAACAGTATGAACATGCCTCTCAATATAAGGCATGCATAGTTGATTTTATTAACTCTTTTATGCAGTTTGAAGTGAAAACTTGATTGTTTTTAACTAAAACAGATGTTCATGATAACCTCAAATATTTTGCAAATAAAGTGCAAAAAGCATTTGTTGATACTAGTTTTAGTTGGGGTCAAAAGGGAACTTTGTCCTTTATGCTTGATTTTATTTTTATTTGAGACAATTGGAGTGTTTTAGTGTTAATTTGCTCACACTGGATGCACTTATTTGTTTTAACGATTACTTTGAGATATCTGACTTGCATATTACTGTGGGAGTATGTTTCTATGTGCTGGGGAAAACCTAAGTTCCTGGATGGGATCTTTTGTTCCCTAGTGGGAGTGACCCCTAACCCAGTTTGTGCAAGTATGGCTCTTAAGTAATATTAGAGATGATTGGGGCATGAAAAGCAGCAGTTGTGAGTTTGAACTAGATTGGGCTGCATTTGTGATTTGCTATGTGCTTCCTCCAGTCATTAGATTGATTTTCATTGTTATTAATGGAAGGGAAGGTTCTTCAAATTTTATATTATATTGGGCTACCTGACTGTGCTAGGGAATGACCAGTTGTTTGCAGTAGGAGTTTGTTGAGGTTCCTAGGTTCTTGCAGTGCCATTGGATATACTGGCTGTTAGATTTTGTTTGAGTATGTTGAGTTAATTGGACATCCTTGAAGCATGGGCATTAGATTGGCCAAGGTGTGAGTAGATGTGTGACTACTATGCTCAATGGAGTATATCAGCCTAACTTTAAGGTTATAGTGTTGCAAAGGCAGTTGTTGGTAATAGGATAAGATGGCAGTCTTCTTCCTAGCTGCACGGTTAAGGGGTGAGATACAGACTGGATATACATGTTTTTTATTAAATACCTATTATTATTAAGAGGGGAGAAGGATGGTTGCCCAGGAATATTGTACTAATTTTAGTTTTTATTAAAGTAGTTACATTTCTGTGAACACTGAAAATGTTAAAATGAAAATGGATGTTAATTGTTATTTTTGGTGTATATTTCTTATTAAATAGTTTGATATAACAGGGAGACGACGGCTAATCTGTTGCTACAGCACCACATTATCTTAAGACAGCATATAAGGCATTAATTGCCTGTTTGCTGGGTGCAATAAGGAAGATCTTTACTGGTGCATATTGCACCCCTTGTAGGAAAAATACATTTTTTCTTTATTGAATGAGAATGATATCAAAGACTATGTGTGGAGATGAGAAATGTTTGTGATATAATTTTGTATATATATTAAAAAGTAAGAAAACTGGGATACTTTAATATATGTAAGATAATATGTTAGGCTTAGTGAGTATAAATGTAGCACTTTTTTTTTATTTTCTCCAAATCTTTTGGGTTTCTAATAATTCCATGATGGGAATGGACCCTATTCCTAACTTGCAGTATGATTAAAGTTTATGACATTAGTATTGTTTCAGTCTTTGATTACAGCCAGACATGCTCTTTGCAGCACGCCCAATGTGCCCAGTAAGGACTCCTTCTGCAATTCGTATGGAGTTACATGTATTGGTAACATATCTAAATATGATTGTAGATTCTTTTTTATAAGACCTGTTGCTCCTAACACTATTGGAACTGTCTGGGTATCTTTCTTCCACATTTCTCTCGTTTCTGGCTGCAAATAGTGATATTTTATGACTTTGTGTCTCTGTGTACGCATTGTGTTCAGCAATTTCAAAGATCAGTACTACTTTTGTCTTCTTTTCATGGACCACTATATCCAGTTTTCTTGCATCTGTCTCTTGAACTGTTGGTAGTGGGTAATCCCATGTGATGTAGACTTCATTATTTTCTATGATGCTTTGTGGAGCATGTTTCCAGTGTTTTTCAGCTACTGTTTGCATAATCAGACACACCAAATGGAAAGAAATATTGCCAAAGAAAAAATAACTCAAAAAAAGACTAAATAAAGCAAAACCAAAATGTATTTAACAAAACATTCACTAAGCGGTTTCGTCTATAGTAAGACTTCTTCAGACTGAATGAATAACTAGAGCAAATCTCATTAAATAATCAAAGTAATTACACACCAATTAACAAATTAAAAATACATTAAGAAAGACAATTCTTCCTGTGTCAATGTCTAAGCCTTCATCTCCTTAAAAATAAAACTTAAAATTCTCTTTATCATTTAAACCTGGAGGGTTGCTGGCATCCAGTCTTACATGCCAGCAATACTCCTTCCAGTCTAATTCTTCCTCTCCATCAAATCTATTTAAATAATTGGGACACTGTCTAAAACAAAATAATTTTGGTAAACCTTTATAGCCTGTACTAACATAGTGCTTACACCAAGCATTACTAACAGCTCCCATTTCTACTGCATACGAATGCTCATAAATCCTTTTATGAAACTCTCTAGTTGTCCTTCCTACATAATAGGCTAGAAAAACCAAACAGAATGCAAACTAGACTACAAATTTTGATTTACAGCAATAATAACCTTGCATAAAAAATGTGTTACCATTAACAATCATATTATTCCCTTCCACTTTTAAATATTGACAATATTTGCAAGTGTAACATTTATACATTCCTTTTTTGTTTATGGTTGTATTTTTGTCACCTAATCTACCCTGGAAGATATCTTTAAAACTTTTCCCTCTTTTATTAACAAATACTGGCCTATCCCCTACTTTTTCTTTAACTTCAGGGAAGCTACTTAATATCTTCCATTTGCTACTAATAACAGCCTTGATGCCATCCTCATCTAATGAATACTGCAGAAGCATTCCGAATCTGTAGTCACATTGTGTTCTCTCATATTCTCTTAAGTGTAGCCTACTTGTCCACCCTCATATTAATAACTTCCTCAAACTTCTGTTCAACAAGCTTATTTGGGTAACCTCTAACAAAAAATTTAGAGCACAGGATGGCCCCTTCCTCAAAAAACAAATTATCATCCTCAGTTAATTCACTGACTCTCAACAATTGTCCCTTCACAATATAGTCTTTCATCCCTTTAGGATGCATACTACTATATTCTAAATTAGAATTATTCTGAACTTCCTTCTCATATATTTTTGTTTTTAACCTCTTTCCTTCTTTAAAAACCTCCACATCTCAATGATCACTCCTACTTTTTTCTTCTTTTCATGGACCACTATATCTGGTTTTCTCGCATCTGGCTTTTGAACTGTTGGTAATGGATGATCCCACGTGATGTAAACTTCATCATTTTCTATGATGCTTTGTATCTCATGTTTCCAATGTTTTTCAGCTACTTCAATATTATAATGTTTGCACAATTCTCAGTGCAGCAGTCTTGCCACATTATTATGCCTTTCAGTATACAGTCCTTCTGCCATTAGTATATCACAGTCAGCAACGAGGTGTGCGACTGTTTCCAATTCTGTTTTACAAAACCTACATTTGTCTGTTTCTCCCAAATGTTCACTGGACTTTATAAACCAACTTGTACATAGCCCACTATCTTGGGCTGCTAATATTATCCTTTCATCTTTTGGTTTGACTTTGCCTCTCCTTAACAATTCCTGCCTTTGATCCTGATCAACATGAGGTTCTTCCAGGAGTTTTCTATACTTGCAACTATATTTATGCATATTCCACATTTCTTGCTTCTCATCTGATCCTTCACCTTATATTCTTTCCTTTATTTTTGGCACATTCAGTTACTGAATGATTTTTATCTACTTCTGGTTTAATTTCAGTTCCTGCTTGAAGCCAATATTCTTCTGCTAGACTAAGCAAGGAAGTAATCTTAGATTTATTCTCCTCGTATTTCAGATCTTTCACTATGTTTGAGTCTTTTGAGGTCATCAGATATGTGTACAGTTCAACGACTGCAGATCTTTACATGTAATCAATTTCAAGAAGACCCCTACCTCCTTCGGTATGGGGAATATATAATCTTAGTATTGACTGATTTTTATAAATCATTTGATGAGCATGAAGCATCCTTCTTGTTTTCCTGTCTATTCTGTTCAACACATTTTGGGGCCACTCAATCACTCCAATACTGTAAGTTAGGCTAGGAAGAGCAAACTGGTTTATAGCTTGAATTTTGTTCCTAGATGTCGATGCTGTTTTCAGGATTAATTTAAGTCTTCTAAAATATTCCTTACTAAGTTTTATTCGCATTTGTTCATGTTTTATTGTTGATCTTTCATCAGTTCCAAAATATTTATACACTCCCTCTTGCTCAAGTTCTTTTATATCACATTCTTGTCCCAAACTGATGTTTTCTTGGTGCTGCAGCTTTCCTGCTTTAAAGGTTGCTTTTGCACATTTGTCAGGACCAAATGACATTCTTATATCATCTGAAAAAGTTTTGACTACTCGCAGTTGTACTTTAAGTTCCCCATCTGATGAGCTATACAGTTTTAAATCATTGACAAAGAGAAGATGAGAAGTCTTTACACTTTGTTGCTTTCTGGGAGCCAAATTATAGCCATAAACTAATCTGTTAATTAGACAGCTTAATGAGTTAAGGGCAAGACAGAATAGCAGTGGTGACAGGGATTCACCATGCATTATCCCCCTTTGAATTTTTATCCCTGGAATAATAATTTGTCTTTTATCATGGCTTAATTGGGAAGTGGTCTGCCTCTGTTTCATGGTCACTGTAATATAATCGATAGGGGTAGGGTGTATATCTTACACATTTTAAGCACTCTTTTATCCATGAATGAGGGATATAGTAAATTGCTTTTTTGTAGTCAATCCATGCCATAGTTAGGTTTATAGGTTCATAGGTAGGTACTAGGCTATCTGCCTGAAGGCATTTATAAGCCTAGCTGGAAAGTGTTGGCTTTCGCTGCCCCCTTAGATTAGTTCCCTGTGCCTCTGTCCAGCAGAGCCATTGAAGTGATCCCCGGGGTATACTTTCTGTTTCCCATCCATTTGTCAAGGTTTCTCTTGAAGAGGGTTAGCGGGGAGCTCTGCCTAATGTAGACTGGAATCCTGTTCCAGAGCATGGGAAGTCTCTGGGACAGGAATCTATCCTTCCAGCATGTCCTATTAATTGTTGTGGTGAGGTTTAGATCCTTAGAGCATGTGGCACGAGGGGATAGGATTTTCTTTAGGTAGTTGTCCATCAATTCTGGGTTGGACATGGCCTTGTATGTCAAGCAGAGATCACCTCTGAGTAGGCGGTATGCAACCGAGTACAGCTGGAGTTTCTTCAGTCGTGCTGCATAGGGCATCTGTTTGAGGCCAGTGATCCTCTTGGTGAGGTACTTCTGTGGTCTTTCCAGCTGTTGCAGGTGTCTTGTAAGGTACATCCCAAATAGGGAGTTGTACTCTATGACGGGTCTGATGAGTGATGCATAGAGGTGCACAATGACCTCCTTTGATCTGGATGCAAACCCTTTTGAGATTAGGTGGGCCACATAGAAGGATTTTCTAACCACTTTGGCAATGTGATTATCAAAGGAGAGGTTACTGTCTGCTTGGGTTCCCAGATCTCTTATTATGTCTTCCATATTTAGGGGGCTACCAGCTATGTGGCAGTTTGTGGGTACTATGTTTTTTCCAAAGGGGATGACTATGCACTTTTTGGCATTTAGCTTGAGGCCATGCTTTTGACACCAGGTATCTGTCTCAGTGAGACCCTTTTGGAGGATGTCTGTGTCAGCCGGAGAGTCAGTTATAGCCCCTAGTTTGCAGTCGTCTGTGAACTTGGTCAGCCATAGTCCTCCTGTGCTTGTCTGTACCTCTGAGAAGTATATGCCAAGCAGGAGGGTCCTATGACTGAGCCCTGGGGAATGCCAATTGTAACCGGTTTAGAGTCAGACCTAGCTCCCGCAACTCTTACCATGTGGGTTCTGTCTGTGAGCCAGTTGGCAACCCATCTCGTGACGTAGGGGTTTATGTTCAGGCTGTTGAGCTTGTCTATAATACCTGAATGGAGAATGGTGTCGAAGGCCTTTGCGAGGTCTAGGTAGGCTGTGTGGACCACCTTTCCCTCATCTATAGCCTTGGTAACTGTCTCAAAAAAGTCCACCAGGTTTAGGAGGCATGATCTGCCCTTAACAAAGCCGAACTGAGTAGGGTCCAGTGTTTGGAGGTTCCCACTGTCTCTGTTAATGAGATCCATGATGATGCATTACACAGCCTTCCAGACCAAGCTAGTCAGGCTTATAGGGTGATAGTTCCCGGGGTCTGTTGTGGCTCCACCTTTGTGTAGCTGAATAACCGTTGCTGTGCACCACTCTATGGGCATGTAGCCTGTGGAGAGGCTGAGTTTGAACAGTGTGTTTAGGTGAGGGGATAGTTCATCTTTGAGCTCATGTAGGATGCAGATTGGGACACCATCTGGTCCCATTGATGCTGTGTTTTTGGATTTGGAGAGGGCTGTTTTAACCTGAGTGTCTGTGATTTCAGGGGCACTACATTCTTCTGGTATGGTTATGGGCCCTTTTGGGGGTGGGGGGGTGAAGTTTGCACTGAACCTGTCTGCCAGGATGTTGGCTATATCGGTCGGTTCAGTGTATTTTGTGCCATTCTGCACTAACTCCAAGCAGATTTGAGAATTGCCACTTAGATTCTTGACATGGCTAAAGAATGCTTTATGGTTATCTTTGGAGTCCTTGGTAATTGTTCTTTCGAAGCTAGCCTTGGATGATTTTATGAGGGATCATAGTTTCTTGCTGATACTGATCAGGGATATGAAAGCTCATAGGCTTGTACTAAGCTAACTGCTCTTGTGAGCCATTTTAAGCCTAGCCAATTATCCCTTGTGAGAATCAAACCCTGCACCTTGTGTTTGTAAGGCAAATGCCTTAACCATTAGGCCAGATGTCTTCCCTTCTTGGAATTTTACTCTTTTCTGTACTAGTTTCCTCCTTCTATTGTATAGCTTGTTTATGGAAGGGGTCCACCAGACTAGTTTCCTTTTCTTGGAGAAGTGAGTCTTGGTTTTGCTTGTGATAGCATGATCCATGCATTCTTGTAGGTGTCCATAGAGGGCATTTGTAAAGGATTTTGCAGCTTGGACAGCATTATCATTTAGCATGGGGGCTTTGAAACTTTCCACCTCGGTCTTAAGTAACGTGAAGTTTGCTTTTGAAAAGTTTTTCACAGTGGTTTCTTTGACCGGGGGTGGGGGTGGAATGTGGATATCCAGAGTGATTAGTTTATGGTCAGATCTAAACAGTGAGGGGCTGACCTCCGGTGTGGAACACCGGTTGCCCATGTTGGTGATGGCCAGGTCCAATATGTTGTCACCTCTGGTGGGGGTGTTGACCAGTTGATCCAGGGCATTAGAGTTTATAAATTCTAGGAAATGTTGGGCAAGGGAGTTAGTACTTGAGTAGTTCTCCCAGTTAATGTTACGGTAATTGAAATCACCCAATATCAGGGTGTTTGGTAGGACCTTTATGTTTCCCAATGTTTCCAGAAATGCGGAATGGGGGTCCTAGGACATGGTGGGTGTTCTGTAGCAAGCTACAATTTGGATTGCAGTTTTGCCCATTGTTAGTTGCACGTGGATGATTTCTGAAGCATCGTGCTGTGCCACTAACCTGGAGGTGTGGGTATCCTTGATAAATATGGATACGCCCCTGCCTTTTGTACTTTGGTCTGGGTTTCGTGGCCGAAATGTATGGTATGAGTTTTAGCCTGGTAGTGCTGGGGTGCTCTCTGGAGCCTTAAACTAGATTTCTGTTATTGCACATATATTGATTTTCTCCATACTGAGTGCCTCGAGTGCCCCTTTTTACATTTCTCCATTATGACTTTATTTAGCAGCAAATGATCTTTTGTTCCATATGACTTTCTTTTATTACCCTTTTGTTATATTGCCATGATTGAATTTTCTTCTAAATGACTATAAACTCTGTCGGCATCAATTCCAGTGTATAGTTTATACGTTGTCAGAAGGCAAGTTATTTGTTTATATTTTTTACGGTAGCTTGCAGGTTCACTCTTAAGAAAGAGCATTGTTTTTCCTGTTGTTAGCCAAGTTGGTGTCTGTTCGAGGTGCGTGTATAAATAGTTCTTCATGCAAAGATGTTAATACCTTCAACCAGAAGTTAGGTACTGTATTTGAGTTTGAGGTTTCCAATTAGAGGCTTTTCTTAACTTTGTTTCAATCTTTCTCGCTGTTACTTCATCCCATTTCATATCCTGTACCTTTGAACTTCTTGTAATTTCTTTCACTTTTTCTAGCCATTTAGCATCTTTGTTATGTTTCACAGGATCTTCATAAATACATCTCCAAAATGTATCTATTTCTTCTTTTTTGATGACCTTTCAGTTCCTTTGACCTTGTTTCCCCAATTTTCTATAGAACTTTTTGGGTCATCAATAAATTGTTTATTTTGTACTTTTCCTTTATATTTATCTGTGTATCTTCTAAGCTTTTTCTGCCTGTGCTGATATTTTTAGTTTATTATTTGCAATAGTGCACAATAAATCATGATCCATTATAATACTGTGCATTGCTTTTATCACATCTATCTTTCTGAGTATTTTTGTTGATCTGTTCCCTCTTCTATACTCTTTTAACAGTGACACTTTTTGTCTAAATTGCTTTATAGTTTTCTCTATTCGATACTTTCATGATGGTATTCGATTTCTCCCCTTCCTTTCCCTAACTATCCTGTGTTCTTGTAGTAGAATTTTACCTGTTATTAATTTAGCTGCACAGTAATATATCTTGTTTACTTCTGTTATATTGCATGGATTTCTATGGACAGTCCTAATACCTCTGTTCATTTGTTTTATCAAGCTTCTCACTTTTTGGGTTTTATTGATGTTCTGCAGTCTACTTCTTCTTTCATTGATCTTAATATATCTATCTGTATTAAATCAAGGAACTCTCCTCTTAGCTCATTTTCTTCTAAACTGAGGACACATTTTTTGTTCTCCATTTCCTGTGGGCATTCTATAGAAAGTTCTATAGCATTTTTCTGTGGCACATTCTCTTCAGTTTCATCCTGTGCCATCTGTTGCTCTGTCATATGGGAACTCACTGGCCTATCACTCCTCAACACTGATTGCATCAGAGTTGCCACGGTTTCCTGTTCCTTCCCTTATATTGGTTTCCTGTGGAAGGCTCCAAAGTATGTTCATATGGCAAGTGACCAGTTACTTTCCATTCTGTTGGTTTCTCCTTAATTTGAATGCCCATTGCTCCATCCTACTGTGATGCTTTCTGAGTAAGATTTTCTTCACTGAATCCTTCACTTCGCAGGTACTCCATAACCTCAGTTTCTATTTCTTTAATTTCTCCATTACTAATCTCCTTTTCTACTTTTCCTCTTTGTCTTCTTATTTTTTGTATTGTAAGGTTTTCCGTGTCTAGATTCCTTTGCCTGTATTTCTCTTCAAATATCTTTGGTGCTGCTCTTTTTGTATTGGTTAGTTTTGCTTTCTCCTTTGCATAAATATTACACCACATTAAATCTCTTTTTCTTTCCCATGTCCATATTTCTTCTTCAGATGTCTCCTGATCTTCCTATTTCTCCTTACTTTGGGGGCTCATTCCATCATGCTGTGATGTAACCTGTGTTAGACCTTCTACACCAAATCCTTCACTTCACAGGCACTCCATAACTTCAAATTCTACTTTTTTAACTTCTACTTTACTAATCTTCTTTTCTACGTTCCCTCTTTGTGATATTATTTTTTTTATTGTGAAATTTTTTATATCTGGATGGCTTTGCCTGTATTTCTCTTCAAATATCTTTGGGTCTGCCTTTTTTACTGAATAATTTGTCTTTCGACTTTGCATAAATACTGTAGCATATCAGCTGTCTCTTTCTTTCTTTCCCATGTCCATATTTCTTTTTTATACTTTTCAAAAATCTCTAGGTTTTGTTTATATTTTCACACTTATTCGGATGCTTCTTTTTCCAAACAGATCAAAGTTTCTTGATCTATATCCTGTCTGTCATAAATCTGTTGTATTAATGAACACAAATGTTTGAGGCTTCTGACAGTTTTTCATGTGAAAATATTTTTCTTTCCTCTAATTTCTCTCTCAGTTTTTTTCTATATATTGTGTCTGGAAATGCTGGGTTTTTTGCATAATAGTAACAATGCATAATTTCTTTCTTATCCCCAAAATTTCTTTCTTATCCTCAATAATCCACTCTATCATCTTTATGGCTTTTCTTTGGCCTATCAGTTTTTTGTGATTTTTGTGGATTGCTACTTCCTTCTACAACAGGGGGGCCATCCAACGTCTGGGCCTGGCCTAGACCCATTGTAGGAATATTTCTGCAGTTTGAGGATTCTACACTGTCATTTTTTCCAGTCCTGACACCAGTGCGCCTACCACTATTTGGCACTTTTTTATCCTGGGTCTTGTGCACCGAACTATCTTTTTTAATTTTTGATCTACTTCTGTTCATGATATATGCTATATAAAATATAGTCTAGTCTATATATCAGTGTTGTCCTGGTGAGATTTTATGAAAAACAGGGTGCAATATGTGAAGGTACTCACCAAGACTTGAAAATGAATTCAGTTTCAGCAATACTACTCCCCTTTATTTGTTGACTTATCATCTCTCCATTTTGCTCTGGTTATCCTCCACTGTCTCCACAGCTTTGACTTTAAACAACTTATTATCACAACTAGTAAACCCAATTTTGCTTTTAACACAGTCAAGTCTGTAGGAGATAAAGCCTCCATAATGGCACCATTATAATTATGCTGATGTGAAAGTAGGTTTGTTGTGTATTGAGATGTTTTGTTACTATGCCCCAGTCAACCCAGTCTTTAACTATGGGTAAACAAAATTAATTAATTAATTTACTTATTTATTTTACATTTGTTGACCAGGTTTGTCCAACTGAGCTATTTGTTTGGGTTAGTTTTTCAGTAGAGGCCCAGGGATAAAAGCTCCACAGTTTTATAATACAAGTATAAAAAAACAATAATCAGAAAATCTCAACAAATATACAATATACACAAAAAAACAAGCAGTGTGTTTGGATGAATCCTCTGTAAAGCACAAAAATATATGAACTGCAAAAAAACACGGCAAAGCACCGGAACACACAGCCTCAGAAAAAGCTTTTAATTAAAAATAGTAAGTGCTGTCATGATAAAATTGCTTCATCAGACTGCCATTATCAAAATTAACCAAACAGATACATTATTCAACAGCCTATCAACTAACACCAGCTTCTGATAGCCAATAGAATTATGCAACAAATTAAGAAACCTAAGCAATTTAAAATACAAAAACAACATTAAAAATTAACATAATAACCACTGTACAGATTGATGCTTCAATTTATGTGCTCGAAGAAATGGTTTCAGTGTAACAACATCATTAATACCTGGTGATTTATTAGCTCCAAACTGAAGAATCCACTTCTGTTCGGCTGTCACCATCCTGTTCTTTATGTCACCTCCTCTAATATTCTCAGTAATCACTTCAAGCACGAAAAATCTGAACGTATGTTGTGACCCATTATTCATAGCATGTTTTGCCGGGACATTGCTCTCTTTTCCATTCCTAATATCCCTAACATGTTCTAAAATACGCTCTTTAAAAGAATGATTGGTCTTCCCTATATAAACCACATGACATATCACACAGTAGCTAAAATAAATGGGTCTATCTTATCTAATTGAAGAGGCATTACAGTGAATGCCTCTTTATCAACCCATAAAGACCGAACCACCAATTACACAAACCACCAAATCAGCGATTTTTTTTTCCCCTAGAAAAACAAATCATTGATCCGCCCAGAAACAAAACATCACTAACAACACCACCCCAACACCCCCCCCTAACACTATATACCAACTCCGAGATCACACTACAGTGGGGAAAGGGTCAAATTCTTGCTGATGGCCAAGTGATTTTTTTCCCTAGGAAAAAAAAATTGCTGATTTGGCCATTCACGTAACTGCTGCTCCACTCTTTATGGGTCTATGAAGAGGCATTCGCTGTAATGCCTCTTTGATTAGATAATATAGACCCAAAATAAACCATATTGCAGGTTTTACAATCAGCATAGTACTTACATTCAATTGAAAAACCTTCCTTTGGATGTCGGTAACTAAACCTTGTGTGAATATAACTACAGGCAGAGCAGCTTCTGCACAAATAAGTCCTTAATCACTGTGAGTCACCAAGTGGCGTACGTTTATAGGATCTATAACAAAGTTGTCTCTTTAATGATGAATTATTTCTAAAAGAAAAATAGGGTCCGTCTCTCATTAGTGTCCTAAGCTCACCTGATGCTTGTAATATGTTCCATTTTTTCTTAAAAATATCACAAAAGATATTGACATCACTTGAGAATGTCAATGGAACTCTGATGTTACTGTAGTTAGTATGCTGACTCATGCTGTGGGCACCTACACAATCTGAAAAATATGGTCTGCCCTTTGATTCTCTTAAGACATTGATCAATACAATAATCTAGTTCTTTTGCTGAATATTCCCTAGACAGAAATTCATATTTCAACTGCTGTAAGGCTACTTCCATCTGTATATCATTGTTATGTAGCCTCATGATCCTAAGGATCTGCCCTCTCACAACCTTCCTAGAAACATGTCTAGGATGCATACTGTTCTTGTGTAAGAGGGCAATCTTTCTTGTTGATTTCCTATATAAACTTGTGCGTACAGACCCAAGATTTGTCTTCTTTACAGTCATATCAAGGAAATGCATTTCATCTCTTGAATACCAATAAGTGAACCTTAAAAAAGATGTTGTACTGTGCAGATAATCAATAAAATTGTCAAGTAATTCGGCTGACCCTCCTCATAGAAAAAATATGTCACACACAAACCTGGTGTACCAGATGATATATACAGAAAAATCATTATTATGTAACACTAATGTTTGTTCCCACTGAGTCAAAGCTAGGTTGGCGTAACTGTTGGCACAAGCTGTGCCCATGGCCATGCCACCCCTCTGGAGATAGAACTCATCTTTAAAAATAAATATATTGTTCGCTAAAATGATATCCAAAAGCATACAAATAAAATTCACTTTATCATTAGAGAAACTATGTCTCCCATTCAGGAATTCCCAAATGTTCTCTACACCCCAAGCATTGGGGAGAACTGTAAAGAGAGACTCTATATCCATTGTCATGAAAATATATTCACTAGTAGTATCAGAAACATTATTATATAACTCATTTAGAAATGACCTAGTATCTCTAAGTACATTTCTCACAGTATTCAAAATAGGGTGCAAGGTTTTCTCCATGTATCTAGACAATGGTTCAGTTGCCCATCCTACGCTAGACACTATAGGTCTAATGAGTGGGCTGACCATATCCTTATGTATTTTAGGTAATCCATAAAGTATTGGAACAGTAGAGTACTCAACATTAAAATATTTAAACAAATCTTCAGAAATTAAACCACATATTAATAAATCAAAAACTAAAAAACGACACTTTCTCTATAATTCCATTTACAAAACTTTTAGATACATGTAAATAAACAGAAACATCAATTAAATGTTCTAACATTTGCTCATAATAAAGCTGCTTGTCCATTACAATGATCCCCCTGCCTTTATCAGCAAGTCTGATCTCGATCATGGAAATGTCCTTAAGCTCATTTAATGCTTCTAACTCAGCTACCCTCAAATTATAAAATGCAGAATGACATTTATGTAAGAAAATTTCCCTAATATCTTTTTCACACACAGTTAAGAATTTTTCAATGACTGGATGACTCTTGGGTGTGTATACAAATTAACATCATTGACTGTCTGTGGAAATGTATTTTTTAACAACAAACTCCTGCAAAACATTTTCAAAATCTTTAAGTACATCTACCATATTAGATTTTCTGGATGGAACAAATGAAAGCCCTCAATGTAAGTATGATAGAAACAGTGAAGACAATAATAAAACAATTTTGACGATAAAGTAATATTTCAGAGGTGAGGATACACAATTTGACTAGCTATAATAAAATGACACAAATTAGTCTTTGAGAAAGCAGTTAGAGAAAAATAGCAGATAAACAGAAGTGGTATCTTGAAGACAGGTGGTTATCCTCCACTGTCTCCACAGCTTTGACTTTAAACAACTTGTTATCATAACTAGTAAACCCGATTTTGGTTTCAACAATGGCTATTACTTCAGTCTCTACAGGACTATGTATCACAACAATTGTACATTTATTTCAGAAACACATGTACTGATAATAACACACAAAACCTGCATCCTCTGGCCTTCTCATAATGTCTAAGTTCTGCAGATGCATAATTCATATATGCATCATCACAGGGGCCAGGTTTAAGAACATTGGAAGAATTCCATCTGTGCAGGGTTTCAAAGCTTGTCACATGCTCAGGCCCACAACATTAGACAAAGACGCTAAATGAGGCAGTACCTCCATAATCTTACAAAAATATTTCATCTCCAGACAAGATAATGACTTGAAACTCCTCCACATCCAGCTTATTATTAACAAAGCCCCTTATCATATCACAGCTTAATATTGGACACCTTCTATTTCCCCCTCAGCCCATACCTCATCCCAAACTAGTATGGAATCCCTATGTATTAAGTCAAATGCCATCCTCTTAAGAGATTTAAAATACATTTCCATAAACTGGGAGACCTATACATCCTCAAACATGTGTGCTCAGAAATTTCTGGAATTTATCAATACAAACTTCCTGGACCATTTAGTCCAAACCCCGACTAGGGGCACTAAAATCCTGGACTTGGTCCTTACAATATGGGCAGCTTTGTAGCTCATGAATGGTAACTTCCTCCCTGGTCAAATCTGGCCACAAGTCAATCATATTTACCATAAGACCGAAGTCTGAACCATCTTCCAACACCTTGTTATTCAGAGAATATTCAAAAGCTAATATACTAAAACTGAATGTTGACCTGACTAAATTCAAAAGGCCCTCTATCTTGATGATCCCACTGCATATGCAGAATCCTTCGTTGACAAATTCTATGCAGAAGTAAATAGCTGCTTAGAAGCCTCTGGCCCCCTCAGAAATAAATACAATGCTAAATAAAAAATAGATCCCCATGGTGGAATCCAAATATAAACAGGCTCTATAATAAAAGAAAAAAAACTCATTGCACACAAAAATAAATCTAACTTTCAAAAAATCAATAATGCTCTTGCTAAACTTAATAAGGAACCCCAGACTCTGATCAAATCAACCAAAACCAGATGCAAGGTAAAAACAGTCAGCCAAGCAAAAGATAACCACTAAGCTTTCTTTAATTATGTTAAAAATCTCTGATATAACTCCCAACACTGTGCAGACCTAATAGTAAATGATATCACATACTCTGACCCAGAGAATATTGCCAAACTACTAGAGGACAAATTTACTCCCCCCTCCAAAATTCTCACATCATATACCTACACCTGTACTCTCCCACCCATCAAATCTCACGAAACAAATTTTCATGGCATTATTTAAGACCAGGAATAGTATGTCTATAGGGCCAGATAATATACACAGGTGTCCATTGGTCAGCATGAAACGTGACTTGTCTGATCCATTACATAAGCTATTCAACATCAATCTCAAAACAAGCTTCATGCCATATGACTGGAGGACAGCAACAGTCATTCTGTTGCACAAATTTGAGGCTTCAACATATACAGGTTATTACAGATCCATAAGCCTGACCAGTTTCATCTGTAAGGCAATGGAAAGGATCATTATGAACTTAGTAAATAAGGATTTAGACAACATACAGACTCTTAACTCAGCCCAGTTCAGATGTATCATGGGCAGGTTCTGCCTACTTAACATGGTGACTTTCCAAGAAAAAGTTACTGAGGCAGTGGACATTGGTAAAACTGTGCACATTGTATATCTAAAACTTGTAAAAGTGTTTGACACAGTCCCACACTTAAATATCATAGATAAACTCTCAAAACTAAATATCATTACCTGCATGAGTCACTGAATAGCAAACTGACTTACTCAGGAAGTCAGAATGGGTGGATTTTTCCCCTCCAAAGGACTTGTCACTAGTAGTGTACTCCAGGTTCAGTTATTGGGCCACTCCTCGTTGGCATTTACTTCTTAGAGGTCAAAGCTAATGTTAAAGGTTTGTGGCTGACAATTTTTTTCAGATGACTGCAAACTTCATGCCATCATAAACTTCCTAGAGGTCACCATGCTCCTCCAAGAAGGACTGACCCAAACAAATAGCTGGTGTTAAAATCATGGACTAAAACTAAATGCAAAGAAGTGTATACTCATATCCATGACTCCCCTTGTACCTATTGACATCATACCCCTTAAAATTGATCTCATAGTTTCTCTGTCAACAATGAACTGTCCCTTGATTACCACATATCCACTGTTGAATGGAAGTTCTTTTTTCAAAGCACAGCTTATAACTAAAGCATGCCTGTCAACCTCTTAGTACAGACCAATCTGGACAAAGCCTAAAATAATGGAGGGACAAAGGCTCAAAAACAGGGACAGATTTTAAATATTGCTCTTATAAACTTAGAAAGCTGCTAGAATTACAGGATTTGTGTTAGCATGCATTTTCTTAAAGATACGAACTCTGAAACTCAAATGTAGGTCATTACTTAGTGACTTCAATCATCTGTGATTTGCCAATAAACAACAAATTTTATGAGGACCAGACCAAAAATAAGAGGTAAATATCTGGGCATTCTGTGAAAGTCTGGACATTTGAGAGATGAGTACTGTGTGCAGATCCAGGGATGTAATCATTCCACTGTACTCAGCATTTATAGGCCAATCATTGAGTATAATGGGCCTTTACTTATGTACCTGTCCAAACTGGGATGACCACAACACCTTCTCACTGAAAAAATGAAGGGCCTACATCGTAAAAATTATAAAGACTGTCTCAAAGGCTTGCGCCCTTCTAGTATCATACAGACTACTGAGTACTGACCTCTCTGCCTCATGTATAGAGTTTCAACAGACCCTATTTTCTCAGACCTATTAAATATTTACAAGTCCAGTGGTATCATAACCAACACTCAAAGGATCATAATCTCTTTAGCAAAATAAATGGAACCTGCTGCAGGGTTAGGTTTGTATCACAAAGAATACTGCTTTTATGGAACCATCATCCGCTCCACATTAAAGAAAAATATTTCTCTTACACTGTTTAAATGTAGTTTGGATGAATGGATGTCTAACTTCAAATCTACTTCTGGTTAAGCAACCCTGTCCTTCATAGATAGTAAAACCATGTAAATGTGCCAACATTTCCTTATTTGTCCAATCTCTGGGTTATTCCTATGGAAAATATAAGGGCTAAGAACCACCATGGGAATGCAAAGCTAGGCTTCTTTAGATCCTCACAGATCTACTGCCTAGTAAGTACCCAAGAAGATATAAATGCTCTACATATGCTTCCTTTTGTCTTCTGAATACTTCCTCTAACTTCTTCAGCTATTCCTCAGTTGTGGGCCTAGTAATAAAGACATCAAGTAGATTGTGACAAGCTTTCTATAGTCCTCATCTAAAATACAGCTGTTCACATTCTGAAAGTTAAATGGGTGCACATAAACACTACATTAAAAATCTTTATGGTCAAATATTTCTTATGATGATCACCCAAACCATCAATTGATAATCATGGCTCATGTTTACTTCTGAAACTCTTGAACCCCTGCTTACAATACAAAAAGGTCTTCTCCTTTAGGTATGGAATACTGAAGAAAAGAAGCTGCCCAACTATAATTAAACTTAAAATCCCTGTACAACATAATGCTTCCGCCAAGTTTCAATAAAAGTACCACAGAAGCAGCCACTTGAATTTTCACAGGAATAATGTTTCTTTTTTTCATTCAGCAGCTTATTTCTTCCCCTTTTCTATCTTGGGGTGCACTAAATAAGACACTGAGCTGGTTATGCAACACCTTCATTTTTGTCTCATCCACAAACAGTAGCTGTGGCCTTCTCTAAAATAAAATGTTATTTGATAGAAACATGTTTATCTTTAAACTTCATATTCCATTTGCAAACTATACTTTATTATTACAGCAAATTGAGATGTTCACAGGTCATTGTTTCTTTCTTGGGTTTCCTCTGTTATTGAGGTTTTTAAGCCTGCAGTTGTTTCTTCATAGGTTCATAGATTAGTACTAGGCCAATTGCCTATGTGGGCCATTCTGAGTTCTAGACAATTACCCCATGTCAGAATCAAACCCTGCACATTGTATTTGCAAGGTAAACAGCTTAACCATTATGCCAACTTCCCATGTTGAACAGGAGGTTGTCAGCATGACATTTTCAGTAGGCTTAGGGTTGAAATGGTTTTAACAAGGTTATCAGGAGTAAAATAATTGTTTTCATTGGGTATCAGAGCTATTATATTTTTTAGGCTACAAGTTGTGCAGCCTACCTCACTCATAAACATTTCTTTTATTGTCTTTACTTTGAATCTCACTGACAAAAAAAAGTGGTTCCAATACTTCAAAGCATTCTTTCTACTTCTGGATGTTTACATGAAACTGAATCAAAGTACCTTACAATTCCCATTTTTATTTAATTTCCTCACCTTTCAATTTTCTTGCACATCATTAAAATCCATGAGACACATTAATATGCTTGAAATCTTCAAGGCCTAAAATCAGAGGATGTATCTTTTATAAATAATTAGACAGCTTTAGTTATTCAAATACTTGAATATGTGAGTACACTCGATGGAAGCAAAAGTAGGAACAGGATCAAACGTTTTTGTACATGCTGTGTGAAAAAAATTAATTATAAACAAACATTTTACTCTCTGAAATGTACACCGTCTAGTGACAGTTTTACAGTAATGCAAGAAATAATTTAACATACAAACACATATATGGCGTACTATTTGCTTTTACTTTATCACAAAGGACTGATTATGTAACTATTATGCAAATGGGGGTGCCTTTTCTAGTCTTCTGTGCTTCACTTCTTGTTTACACGTTTGTTCTGTTTCTTTGATTCCCGCCTTTATTTACAAGTGTATATTTCTTCATCTTTGTTCTCTGTCTTGTCTGTCCCTCCTGAACAATGTACACCCTAATATGTTTATTTCCTATACATATTTCTCCATATACCACATTTCTATTACTATCCCAATATAAATATACCGGTTCTCCATAAAAGACATAGTATCAGATAGCTTTTTGTCTAGGTTGTAAATATTGGTACTCACATCCTTCCATTTCTCATTAATCTGTCTCCTTTTTCCCTCAGTTATGTTAATAATGAGCAGACAATTGTGCTTTGCTTCTGTACTCTACAATAATAGACTCAATACAAGTAGCTGCAGTAGTACTTCCATTTCTAGTTGTGGACCTGGGTCATGGAATTACCAAAGGGGATAGAACATAGAGCATATCAAGTTTCCTGTGGTCCTTTTTCATGACAAAGTCCATGTCTAGCCAGTTTCCGGCAAGTACAAATGCAGAACAATGCAGTTGTCTGCCATTACTGAGTTATTCTTTTTTTTTTCTTTATACAGTGAATCTCAGCTGTTGAATTTCAATCCATTTAACCAATTTATGTAATTTCTTCCTCAATGTCCACCTTTCTATAATCACCTTATTAAATGTCCTGCTGCACAATCCAGATAAAGTTTAAACAGTGGCTTTTTATCTGGTTGAGAAGTAGATGGCCACCCACCTGGATGTGGACACACCTGTTGGAAGGCTCCAGACAAATGGACATTTAATGATTAAACAGAGTCTGCAAGATTCTGTCCACCTTTAACACAAACATTACTTTAATTACACACTAAAAAAACAAAAGCTTTTTGCAGCTGACACGAATGATGAATGAGACCTCCACAGGCAGCACCTCCAAACCTGCACAGCTAGCTGACACAAAGGTTCAAACGCAGACCCCCATCTAATCACACCGACTTAAACCTGTTGGACTGAACACATTCAGGGATCTGGGCTTCCCACACCAGAGACTGGATTCACTTATCCTTTATATAGATAAATAAATATATACTTACTTCCTTGCAAAAAAAAAAAAACTTGTTTTTTTTGTTTTGTTTTGCAGCTTTAGGAAGTGTTACTGTTTTTAGTAGCAACCTGCCAAGATCTTGAATATTTGGGGATTGAAAAGTTATGTGGCAATTAAATGAGATGTGATTATTGGTAGTAAAGCCATTATCTATACTAACAATGACAGTAAATATTATAGCAATAACCTACAATCAGCGTGCTCATTTTAGAATGTCAATTGCTAGTCATTGTATAATACAGCAGTAACCAAGGACGTCGGTGAGGTATATTGAAATTTACCCACGGTTGGTGTGGCTTAATCACAAGGGCAAAGCCCAAGTAATTAAATTAAGCCAACCGTGGGTAAATTTCAATATACCACAACCAAGGAGTCGGTTATTGCTATTATACAATGACATTATTTAAGAAAAAAAAAATACTTACTTTTCTTAAATAATGTCTTTGTATAACAGCGGATAATTGTTCTTCTGCATGGTGGTATACTACTTCCTTGTGTTGATGTACTGCGCATGCATATGGGACTTGCGTTCCTATGCATACCCAGTACATCAGTGCTTGGGAAAGTAAGCAACAGAGAAAAGAAGATCTCCATTGCTCCAATTTTCCTTTCTTTTTTTTTTAATTAAAAAAAAAAGGTTCGGGAAGTTTAGGGTAAGAGACAGACAGAATGGAGGAAATACAAGGGAAATCAGGTACGTGTCTTTAGTTTTAAACAATGCACCTGATTTCCTTTGTATTTTCTACATGGTGTCTCTCTCTCTCATATGCTACAGACTACAAATTTTGTTTTTATTTTTGCTGAAAAAAGTTAAAATTAAAGAATATACCAACGGAAAAAAATTCCAGGCGACTGGACCTTTTTCCGTTGGTAAATACAACGGGCACACTGGCTGGACTGGCCAGTCAGCGTGCTCCTTTTAGAATGTTAATGGCCAGTCATTGTATAATACAAAATATATTTAAAAGCCATGTTTCAATCAGAGAAAAAATAATCCATAGTTTATCTAATACTTGGTTGAAACATGATGGACTGGCTTGGTTTCTTTGCTGAATACAATATTTATTAAACAAAAAGACTTTCTGTTAGATGGGAAGGTTAGATTGCAGTTTTGATAAAGAATACGATTATTGGAAGTGCAACTATCCTAATCAATTATAGGATAGTTGATGTAATTGTTATTATTGTATTTTATAGGTTCATAGGTAGGTACTAGGCTATCGGCCCGAGGGCCTACGTAAGCCTAGCCAACAAGGTTCCCTGGCTTACACCACCCAAGAAAGTTATTTTCCTGTGCCACTGTTGAGCAGAGACACAGAAGTGATCCTCGGGGTGTATTTCCTATTTCCCATCCACTCATCAAGATTTTTCTTGAAGAGTGCTAATGAAGAACTTTGCTTGACATAGATGGGTAGCCTGTTCCAGAGTATGGGAAGTCTCTGGATCAGGAATCTATCCCTCCAACATGTCCTATTTATTGTGGTGACAAGGTTTAGGTCCCTAGAGCGTGTAGCTCAGAGGGATTGGGATTTCTTTAGGTGTAGCATGTCCAACAGCTCTAGGTTTGACATAGCTTTATATGTTAGGCAGAGATCACCTCGGAGTAGGCGATATGCTATGGAGTAAAGCTGGAATTTTATGAGATGGTCGGTATAGGACATCTGTTTGAGGCCAGTAATCCTCTTTGTGAGGTACTTCTGTGGCCTTTCCAGCTGCTGCAGATGTCTTGTGAGGTACATTCCAAAAGGGGAATTGTACTCTATAATGGGTCTAATGAGTGTCGAGTATAGTGGAACAATGACCTCTTTTTCCCTAGATGAGAACCCTTTTATGATGAGGTGTGCCACGTAGAAGGACTTCCTGACTACTGTGGCGATGTGACTATCAAAGGATAGACTACTGTCCACCTGAGTCCCAAGGTCTCTTATCACACATTCAGTGTTAAGTAGACTGCTGTCTATGTAGTAGTTCATGGGTACAGAATTTTTACCAAAGGGGATGACAATGCACTTTTTGGCATTGAGCTTGAGGCCATGGCTTTGACACCAGGCATCTGTGTCAGCGAGGCCCTTCTGTTGGATTTCCACATCATTTGGGGACTTGACTATGGCTCCTAGTTTGCAGTCATCTGCAAACTTCATAAGCCAGAGGCCTTCTGTGTTAGTCTGTACTTCAGAGAAGTAGATACCAAACAGGAGAGGTCCCAGGACTAAACCCTGTGGTACTCCACTTGTCACTGGTTTGAGGTCAGATTTGGAGTGTGCAACTTTTACATTGTGGATTCTATCAGTGAGCCAGTTGGCAACCCATCTTGTGATGTAGGGATTTATACCTAGTTTAGTGAGTTTAGCTATAATTCCAGAATGGGGAATGGTGTTGAAAGCCTTGGTGAGGTCAAGATAGGCTGTGTGAACCACCTTACCCTCATATACGGCTTTGGTGACTGCCTCAAAGACGTCAATCAGGTTCAGGAGGCATGATCTGCTTTTCACAAACCTGAACTGGGTGGGATCCAGAGTTTGGAGGTTACCAATGTCTTTGTTTATGAGTTGCATGATGATACGTTCCATGGCCTTGCAGACCAGGCTTGTCAGGCTAATAGGGCGATAGTTCCTGGGATCAGTGGTGGCTCCCCTTTTGTGGAGTGGGATAACTGTTGCTATACGCCATTCAGTGGGCATAAAGCCTGATGTGTGGCTATGATTGAACATTGTGCTTAGGTGGGGAGCCAGTTCGTTCTGAAGTTCATGTAAAATGCAGCCTGGGATGTTGTCCGGTCCCATGGATGCTGTGTTTTTGGCTTTAGAAAGTGCAGCTTTTACCTGCATAGTTGTGATTACAGGGACTCTGCATTCTTCCTGTATAGATATGGGATATTTAGGGGGTGAGGGGGGTAAAGTTAGCACACTGAACCTATCTGCCAGGATGTTGGCAATATCAGTTGGTTCTGTAATTTTCGTGCAGCTGTGCTGTAACTCAGAGCAGATCTGAGTGTTGCCATTTAGATTCTTGACATAGCTATAGAATGCTTTGTGGTTGTCCTTGGATTTAGTGGTGATTTTGTTTTCATAGCTAGCTTTGGAGGATCTTATAAGGGATCTCAGCTTCTTACTGAGGCTGACCAGGGAGCTCCTCCACTCATGGTATTTTACTCTCTTTTACAACAATTTCTTCCTTCTGTTGTACAGTTTGTTTATGGCAGGGGACCACCACATTGGCTTTCTTTTTTTGGAGGATAGCGGCTTGGTTCTGTTTGGGATAGCACGATCCATGCACTCGTGTAAGTGCTTATAGAGTGCATTTGTGTAGGATCCAGCAGTCATAATTGTATTGTCCATCTGCATGGGTGTCATGAAGGTCACCAGTTCTGTCTTAAGAAGCATGAAGTTGGTTTTGGAGAAATGTTTTACCGTGATTCCCTTAATGGGGGGTGGGGGCAGGATGTGGATATCAAGGGTGATTAGCTTATGGTCGGATCGGACCAACGAGGAGTTGACTTCAGGTGTGGAACACCAGTCACTTATGTTGGTAATGACTAGGTCTAGGATATTGTTGCCCCTGGTGGGGGTGTGGATAAGTTTATCCAGGGCATTGGAGTTTATGAAGTCCAGAAAGTGTTGTATGAAGGAGTTGGTACAAGAGTAGTTTTCCCAGTTAATGGTGGGGTAGTTGAAATCACCCATTATTAGGGTGTTTGGTTGAACCCTAATATTTTCCAGTACATCAAGAAAAGAGGAGTGGGAATCCTGGGGCATGGTGGGGGATCTGTAGCAAACTACAATTTGGATTGTAGTTTTGCCCAGAGTTAGTTGCAGTTGGATAACCTCATATGCATTATGCTGAGCAACTAGCCTGGAGGTGTGGATATCCTTAATGAATATGGACACACCTCCGCCTTTGGTGTTCCGGTCAAGGTTACATGGCTGAAAAGTGTGGTATGAGTTATAGCCTGGAAGTACAGGGGTGCTGTCTGGAGCCTTGAACCAGGTCTCAGTCACTGCACAGATATCGATGTTTTCCATTTTAAGGAGTGCCTCTAGTGACTGCATTTTGAGATTTAGACTTCTAGCATTGAGTAGCATTACCCTCAGTTTTTGCTTGCCTGTTCCTATTATGGTGGTGAATTTGTCATTTGAACCTTGCCTAAAAAAGGCACCATAGGGGCGGCAAGAGCCTTAGCCAGTATCCGGAATCCCAGGGGCGACAGGTGCAGGCCATCTCTGGCAAAGCATCGTGGTCTGTCGACCATATCATCCCAAGCAGACAGGTACTGAACCCCCTTAGAATGACACCAAAAGCTTAGCCAATTGTTTAAGTCAGTCATTTTGTCTTTGTACTGCGGTATCATTCTGGGTGATGGCAGACTGCTACTCAGGGCTAGGGTCATACCTGCCTGGGCTACAAGATCAGAGAGCTCTTTCATGTCAATTTTCATGTAGTCCAGGGAGGTACGTCTCAGGTTGTTCATACCAACATGGACAATGACAGAGTCATATTTGTACTTGTTGTGGAGTGACCTGAGTGCGTGGGTTATGTAGTGGATCCTGGCACCCGACAGGCAGCTGACAGTGACCTTACTGTCAGCGTCCTTATGCTCTTTTGTGGTCATAGAGAGACACGGTAAAAAGAAGTTATGTCTTACCATAACGTTCCATCTGTGTTGTAGATATTTGTTCATTCATTACCAATAGGACCTCAGTTCCATCCTCGGAACTGATACGGCCATTTCCAAGCTCGTACCAGCCAAAATCTCTCAGCTAAGACCTATCCATAATGCCCATCTCCAAGTTACTTCAGATCAAGTTTGCCCGCCCTTAGATAATAGATGTAGTAATTAGAAAAAAAAATAGTAGGAGGCTCTGTCTGAGCAAATACCCTAACCAGGAGTTCCTAAAGTACACCAGGAGTCCAGGCAGGGGGAAGGAGGGGGAGAAGTAATGAATGAACAAAGATCTACCGCACAGATGGAACCTTATGGTAAGACATAACATCTTTATCTGATGTTGTAAATCTTTGTTTATTCATTACCATTAGGACCAAGTCCCCAATTACTTGAGTCTTGGGTGGTCCTAAGAAGGATATTTCTAAGCACCATAGAACCAAAAGATGCTCATCCTCTGGAGGCCAAATCCAGTTTGTAATGAGATATAAAGGTATGAGGTCTTGCCCAAGTGGCTGCTGTGCAGATATCATCCATAGAGGCTCTGGAATGAAATGCTACAGAAGTAGCCATAGATCTGGTAGAATGAGCCTTTATTTTGGAAGGTAAGGATAGCTTATTCTGTTGGTAGGTAAAGGTAATGACATTCTAAACCAGGAGGATAAAGTCACTTTGGAAACAGGTTTACCCAATCTGGGTCCTGCAAAGGCAACAAACAATGAATCTGTTTTCCTGAAAGAATTAATCCTGTCCAGATAACAACGAAGCTGAAGATGCGCATCAAGGGTGTGCAAAAGGTACTCCCCTCTGTTAGAATGCTAAGGGAAGAAAACTGGCAGGTCAATAGATTGGTTAATGGAAAAGTCAGAAATGACCTTGGGCAAGAAAGAAGGGTCAGTATGATGGGACACCCTATCCATGTGGAAGATCAAGTAAAGACTCTTGACACTCAAAGCCTGCAGCTCAGATACTCTTCTTGCTGAGGTAAATGCTACTAGAAGTAAGGTTTTTCCATGACAAAAATTGCAAATCACATGAATCAAAAGGCTTGAAAGGAGAACTTGTGAGAGACTGAAGTACCAAAGTCAAGTCCCAGGGTTCTAAGGGAGGCTTGAGCAGAGGTTTAACATGTAATACTCCTTTCAAAAAGGTCTTGCATATAGGTGTTGTGACATAACTGAAGAATTATCAAGATCATTATGAAAATTGGCGATAGCTGCTAAATGTACAGTGATCATCAAAGCTGAGGCTCCTGCATCTAAAACAGTAGTCAGGTATTGTAGGATCTTTTGAATAGGCATAGAGAAAGGGTCTACATTCTGATTTTTGGCCCAAATAGATAACCTAGTCCATTTACTAGAATAAACTTTCCTAGTGGAAGGTTTGTGTGAAGCCAGAAGAATTTCATGAACAGGAGATAGGATGTCAGGCAGCCTGGCAATGATTGGAAGTGAAGGAACCAAACTGTGAGCTTGAGACTGTGCAGGTTCAGATGAATCAGTCCCTGAGGATGAGATAACAGGTCTTGGGAATGATCCAAGATCAGCACAGCTCCTGATGCCAAACAGCAGGACTAAACACCTCCCAAACACACGTATGCTTGTTCTGGAAGTCAAAGGCAAAAACAACAAGCTGCTACTAAGCCAACACAGTTCCTAATTCAAAGCAGCAGAACTAAACACCTCCAATAAGCACAGTCAGAGAGGTGAAACTCATCAAAGATAAACTCAGCCAGATAGCCAAACTCACTGAAGCAGGTCTTTTTAAATTCCAAAGAGATAAGCAAACAAGACGCCAATAAACGAACAACTTCAATTTTATTAAGCACTACGATACTGCTATTCGTCGGCGCCCTGCACCAACTTCTTCAGACTTTGAAAAATAACAACTCACACTTAAGTGCTGCTACATTTAAAGCCATTGCAAGCAAAGTCTATTACAAAACGCACCCTCCAATTACCTTAAAGGAACAGGCACAAGTAGCTTCAATCTAACTAAAATGTTCCTATCCCATAAACACACAATATAAAAAGTTGTATGTGATATAAAATATACAATTGTAAAACTAATACTGTTCCTTACATAGCACTTAAATAATGCAATCGAAAGTTAATTATATTATAAAAGCACACTTACTTTGAACCAAATGCGCGTAATAACACTGACACATTAAAATAAATAAAAAGAACCCAGCCACTGGGGATGCACAAGCCAGTGCATTTCTTTATGCCGGTCCCAAGCCCGGATAAATGGGGAGGGTTGCATCAGGAAGGGCATCCGGTGTAAAACCTCTGCCAAAAATTACTGATGCGGAAAAGTTTTCATAATTACATACCAGATCGGTCGAGGCCCGGGTTAACAACGAGCCACCAGTACTGTTAGCCAACGGGGTGCTGGCGGAAATTGGGCTACTGTTGGCTGAAGAAGAAGAGGAGGGGGAAGGCATGCCCAAAGGCAGGAAGAGAGGAGGAAGGTTAGGAGTGTAGTACTGAGGGTAGGAACTTTGAATGTTTGCAGTATGACTGGTATAGGGAGAGAGCTAGCTGATATGATGGAGAGAAGGAAGGTTGATATATTATGCGTGCAAGAGACCAGATGGAAGGGAAGTAAGGCCAAGCGTATAGGAGGCAGGTTCAAATTGTTATATCATGGTGTGGATGGCAGAAAAAATGGGGTAGAGGTTATCCTAATGGAACAGTATGCCAAGAGTGTTTTGGAGGTGAAGAGAGTGTCTGATAGAGTGATGTTTATGAAGCTTGAAATTGATGGTGTAATGGTGAATGTTGTTAGTGCATATGCTCCACAAGTTGGGTGTGCAATGGATGAGAAAGAAAAATTTTGGAGTGAGTTGGATGAAGTGGTGGTGAGTGTACCCAAGGGTGAGAGACTAGTGATTGGAGCGGACTTCAATGGGCATGTTGGTGAAGTGAACAGAGAGGATGAGGAAGTGATGGGTAGTTATGGCGTTAAGGAGAGGAATGCAGAAGGTCAGATGATTGTGGATTTTGTGAAAAGGATGGACATGGCTGTGGTGAATATGTATTTTAAGAAGAGGGAGGAGCATAGGGTGATGTACAAGAGTGGAGGAAGATGCACACAGGTGGATTATATCCTATGTAGGAGGGCCAGTCTGAAGGAGATTGGAGACTGTAAAGTGGTGACTGGGGAAAGTGTAGTTAAGCAGCATAGAATGGTGGTCTGCAGGATGATGTTGGTGATCAAGAAGCGGAGGAGGAGTGTGAAAGCAGTGCCAAGGATTAAATGGTGGAAGTTAAAAAAGGGTGATTGTGAGGTATAGTTCAGGGAAGAGTTAAGACAGGCACTGGGAGGCAATGAAGAGTTACTGAATAGCTGGGTAGCTACAGCAGAGCTAGTAAGGGAGACTGCTAGGAAGGTGCTTGGTGTGACATCTGGACAGAGGAAGGAGGACAAGGAGACATGATGGTGGAATGAGGAAGTACAGGAGAGTATACAGAGGAAGAGGCTGGTGAAGAAGAAGAGGGATTGTCAAAGAGACGAAGAAAGTAGACATGAGTATAAGGAAATGAGGTGCATGGCAAAGAGAGAGGTGGCGAAGGCTAAGGATAAGGCATATAGAGAGTTGTATGAGAGACTGGACACTAAAGAGGGAGAAAAGGACCTGTACCAATTAGCTAGACAGAGGGACAGAGCTGGGAAAGATGTTCAGCAGGTAAGGGTGATAAAGGACAGTGAGGGAAACGTACTCACAAGTGAGGAGAGTGTGTTGAGTCAATGGAAAGAGTACTTTGAAGGACTGATGAATGAAGAGAATGAGAGAGAGAGAGAAGGTTGGATGATGTGGGGATAGTGAATCAGGAAGTGAAGCAGATTAGCAAGGAGGAAGTAAGAACAGCTATGAAGAGGATGAAGAATGGAAAGGCTATTGGTCCCGATGACATACCAGTGGAAGCATGGAGGTGCTTAGGAGAAATGGCAGTGGAATTTTTAACCAGATTGTTTAATTAAATTTTGGAAAGTCATAGGATGCCTGAGGAGTAGAGAAAAAGTGTTTTGGTACCTATCTTTAAGAGTAAGGGTGATGTGCAGAGCTGCAGTAATTACAGAGGGATAAAATTGATCAGTCACAGCTTGAAGTTATGGGAAAGAGTAGTGGAAGCTAGGTTAAGAAGGGCGGTGATGATTAGTGACCAGCAGTATGGTTTCATGCCAGGAAAGAGGAGTACAGATGCAATATTTGCTCTGAGAGTGTTGTTGGAGAAATACAGAGAAGGTCAGAAGGAGTTACATTGTGTCTTTGTGGACTTAGAGAAAGCATATGACAGGATGCCTAGAGAGGAGTTGTGGTATTGTATGAGGAAGTAGGGAGTGGCAGAGAAGTATGTAAGAGTGGTACAGGATATGTAAGAGGGTAGTGTGACATTAGTGAGGACTGCAGTGGGAGTGACAGATACGTTTAAGGTGGAGGTGGGATTACATCAAGGATCAGCTCTGAGCCCTTTCTTATTTGCAGTGGTGATGGACAGGTTAACAGATAAGATCAGACAGGAGGCCCCGTGGACTATGATGTTTGCAGATGACATTGTGATATGTAGTGAGAGTAGGGACCAGGTTGAGGAGACCCTGGAGAGGTGGAGATATGCTTTAGAGAGGAGAGGAATGAAGGTCAGCAGGCCTAAAACAGAATATATGTGTGTAAATGAGAGGGAGTGTAGAGGAATGGTGAGGCTGCAGGGAGTAGAGTTGGTAAAGGTGGATGAGTTTAAGTACTTGGGATCAGCAGTTCAGAGTAATGGTGAGTGTGGAAGAGAGGTGAAGAAGAGAGTACAGGCAGGGTGGAATGGGTGGAGAAGAGTGTCAGGAGTGATTTGTGACAGACGGGTACCAATAAGAGTGAAAGGGAAGGTCTACAAGAGGGTAGTGAGACCAGCTATGTTATATGGGTTGGAGACTGTAGCATTGTCGAAAAGGCAGGAGTCAGAGCTGGATGTGGCAGAGTTAAAGATGTTAAGATTTGCACTGGGTGTGACGAGGGTGGAGAGGATTAAGAATCGGTATATTAGAGGGTCAGCCCAGGTTGGACAGTTTGGAGACAAAGCAAGAGAGGCGAGATTGCGTTGGTTTGGACATGTGCTGAGGAGAGATGCTGGGTATATTGGGAAAAGGATGCTAAGGATGGAGCTGCCAGGTAAGAGGAAAAGAGGAAGGCCTAAGATGAGGTTTATGGATGTGGTGAGAGAGGACATGCAGGCGGTTGTTGTGAAAGAGCATGATGCAGAGGACAGGAAGAAATGAAAACAGATGATCCACTGTGCACAAATACATGCGAGAGATGCAACTATACGGCCAAACTGGAGGCTGAGCTCTCTCAACATAGGACTGGCAAGACCAGACAGGAGGAGAAGGTAACCACACACAATACATACCCAGTCACACATGGTACCATCACAACTTCAAATCATACACATACTCACACAAAGACATACTCGGAGGCTCTGATCAAAAATTTACCAAAACAGCAGAGGCCACCAAAGCAGACACCCAAACAACTACCACCTCACGACCCAACACATGCAACACATAGACCACACAGTCAGAGTGTCAAACAGACACAGCCCTTAAGGCCAAACAAAATGCCAGACACACTTGTCATTGGTGATTCCATAGTCAGACACACTGGCGTCCCGCTCACCAAACTGAGTAAGGAGAAGGTCACAGTAAGCTGCCTGTCGGGCGCTAGAATCCGCCACATAACGCAAGCACTCAGGTCTCTCAACAGCAGGTACAAGTACGACTCAGTCATTGTCCACGCTGGTGTCAACGACCTGAGACGTACCTCCTTGGACTACATGAAAAGGGACATCGAGGAGCTCTCTGATTATGTAGCCCAGGCAGGTATGACCCTGACCTTGAGCAGTATCCTACCTTCACCTAGAATGATGCCACAATACAGTGATAAGATGATCAGCTTTAATAATTGGCTTAAATTCTGGTGTCATTCAAAGGGGAGCCAATGTCTGTCTGCCTGGGATGACATGCTGGACAAGCCACGCTGCCAAGGGACGGCTTGCACCTGACACCCTGGGCTTCCGGATATTGGCAAAGGCTCTTGCCACCCCATAGTGCCTTTTTAGGCAAGGCTCAAATTCTAAACCTACCACCCTAGAACACCAAAAGGAAAAAACTAAGGGTAATGCTGCTCAATGCCAGAAGTCTCACTCTCAAGATGCACGCACTCGAGGCCCTTCTCAATATGGAGAACATCGATGTCTGTGCTGTGACAGAAACCTGGTTCAAGGCTCCTGAGAGCACCCCAGCACTAACAGGTTTCACCTCATATCATGCGTTCCGGCCTCAAAATCCGGACAACACCAAGAAAGGAGGGGGGGTGTCCATATTCATAAAGGACACCCACACCTCAAGGTTGGTGGCAACGCACAATGCATCGGAGACCATCCAGGTGCAATTAACCATAGGCAAGACTGCTCTGCAATTTGTAGCATGTTACAGGCCACCCTCTCATACTCAGGAACCTCACATGGCCTTCCTGAAAACATTGGAGGGGATAAATGTATCTCCAAACACCATCATACTAGGTGACTTCAACTACCCTAATATAGACTGGGAACACTACTCAAGCCCGAACAATCTAACCCAAAGATTCCTGGAGTTCATAAACTCAAATGCCATGGAACAACTAGTCACCATCCCCACAAGAGGAGAAAACATACTTGATCTCATCATCACGAACATGGGATCAAAATGTTCAACACCGAAGTATACCCCTCACTGGTGAGATCAGATCATAAACTAATCTCGCTGGAGGTCCTCATCCCGCCCCACCTGAAACAAAAAGACCACAGTGAAAAACTTCTCAAAAGCCGATTTCACACTTCTAAAAACTAGTGTGGTCTCCTTTAAGGCCCCTGAGCCAGTGGTAAACATTACTCATACCGCTGAATCACTTACAAATGCCTTCTACCAGCACCTACAGGACTGCATGGATCAGGCAATCCCAAACAAAACTAAGACTCTCTGTACCAAAGGCAAGCGTCCAGTCTGGTGGACCCCAGCCATAAACAAGCTCTACAACAAAAGGAGGAAGCTACTACAAGACAGAGCAAAATCCTTGAAAGGTAAGACACCTTTGATCATTATAAGTAAAAAACTAAGAGCTCTCATAAAATCATCCAAGGCAAATTTTGAGAGAAAAATCGCCAAGGACTCTAAAGACAATCATAAGGCCTTCTTTAGCTATGTTAGAAACCTAGGAGGAAACTCCCAGATATGCTCAGAATTAGTTCAAAATGATGTGAAAATTACTGAACCTACACACATTGCTAACATACTGGCTGACAGGTTCAGTGCAAACTCCCCCCCAAAAGGAGAGATATCTATTCCAGAGGATTGTAGCCCCCCAAACATCTCCAACGCCCAGGTGAGAACTGCCCTCACTAAGGCAAAAAACACAGCATCCATGGGACCGGATGGTGTCCCCGGCTGTGTGCTTCATGAACTCAACGAGGAATTAAACCCACAGTTAGGACAGCTGTTTAATCTTAGCCTCACCTCAGGATACGTACCCAAGGAGTGGCGCACGGCGACTGTGGTCCCACTTCATAAGAGCGGTGCCTCCACAGACCCTGGAAATTACCGCCCCATTAGCTTGACAAGCCTTATCTGCAAAGCCATGGAGAGGATCATAATGGAACTCATAAATAAAGACATAGGGAACTTGCAGACTTTGGATCCAACCCAGTTTGGCTTTGTCAAAGGCAGATCCTGTCTCTTAAACTTGGTTGACTTTTTCGAGACAGTCACCAAGGCCATTGATGAGGGAAAGGCAGTCCATACAGCCTACCTCGACCTGGCAAAGGCCTTGACACAATACCCCACTCAGGTATCATCGAAAAACTCATCAGCTTGAATGTAAACCCATACATCACAAGATGGGTTGCAAACTGGCTAAGTGACAGAACCCACAGGGTCAGAGTTGCTGGAGCCATGTCAGACTCAAAGCCTGTCACAAGTGGTGTCCCACAGGGCTCAGTCCTGGGTCCACTCTTGTTCGGCATCTACTTTTCTGAAGTACAAGCAAACACAGGAGGGTTATGGCTGACAAAGTTTGCAGATGACTGCAAACTGGGCGCCATAGTCGAAAACACATCTGACACAGATATCCTCCAGAAGGGCCTCACAGAAACAGATAACTGGTGCCAGAGCCATGGCCTGAAGTTAAACGCCAAAAAATGCATAGTCATACCCTTCTGGAAAAACAAGGTTACCCCTAGCTACCATATAGGTGGCAATCCACTGAGCACAGAAAAAGTCATCAGGGATCTGGGGACCCAAGTTGACAATAGCCTTTCGTTTGACACTCATGTTGCTAAAGTAGTTAGGAAAACCTTCTATATCGCCCACCTGATCATGAAGGGATTCACATCTAGATCAAGGGAGGTCATCGTCCCCCTGTACACATCACTCATTAGACCTATGATTGAGTACAATGCCCCATTCAGAATGTATCTGACCCGACACCTGCTGCAGCTTGAAAGGCCCCAAAAGTTCCTCACCAAAAGGATAAAGGGTCTCAAAAATATGTCTTATGCTGCCCGACTGAAAGAACTCCAGCTCTATTCAGTCTCATACCGCTTGCTCAGAGGTGACATGTGCCTGACATATAAGGCAATGTCAAACCCAGATTTGATGAATATGCTTCACCTCAAAAAATCTAGATCCCTCAGAACCACAAGGGCGGGAGACTTAAACCTTGACATGGTTATAAATAGAACGTGCTGGAGGGACAGATTCATCACCCAGAGAGTCCCTATGCTCTGGAACAAAATCCCAGTACATGTGAGGCAGAGCACCTCGCTGGCCTTGTTCAAGAGGAATCTTGACCAATGGATGGGAGATCGCAGATATACCCCAGGGATTACTTCAGTGTCACTGCTTGACAGAAGCACAGAAAAATGATAGGCATAGTTTTTATTCAAACTAAAGGGGTGGCGAAAGCCACATAACTATGGGCTAGGCTTATAAATGCCCTTGGGCAGATAGCCTAGTATGAACCTATGAACCTATGAACCTATGAACCTATGAACCTATGTGGCGACCCCTAACAGGAACAGCTGAAAGAAGATGATGATGATTAAAATAAATAAAAAGCAGGCCATAATATTTCAAATATTGATAAAAAGACATTCCATCTACCAAACATGGTATAAAATATATATCAAGATCACTCAGCCGGTCTTATGTTCAAATCACACCCGATGTAATACCCCCCGTACATCATCTTTCCAAACTCCTCAGCTTAAGGACACAGCTGATAGATAACATACTGTTGAGGCCAGGGTGATGGTAGGCTTCAAGTCTCAAATGCCACATAAGCTCCTTCATTTCTAATTTCAAGGATTCAGTCCCCCCCCCCAATTCACATAGTTCAACTGGTCATTGATCATAAATGTAAAATCATGGCCAGGGTGATTGTAGACATGACTTGCTAGAGCATTCTCCAGTTTAATCTTCTTCTTGGCATATAAATGTTCGTACATGCATTCATTCAATCTCCTGTCCATCTTGCCCACATAAAAAGCTGGGCATGATCAACAAGAAGCGAGATACACCACGTGTGTCGATGCATAGCTGTATCTCCCTTTGATAAGGTACTTGGTGTCCCTAATCATGAAATAAGTGCCCGACCTCAGATATCTACAATGTTTGCACATATTGCACTTATACATGCCAGCTCTTGGAGTCATGTTGCCACCTTTTCTTTCTAACATGTTCTTGATATTCAGACTCCTCCTGAATGTAATCTTCGGGGCCGGCCCTAAATTATTGGGTCCTGTTAGTTCAGTTGGCAACAAACCTCAAATTTTCTGGATGATGGACACTATAGCTCTAGCATCCATGCTAAAGGTAATAATGAAACTACAATGGTATACACCTCTAAGTTGGCTGTCACTCCTGGGGTAGCTATTCTCTGAGACAGAGTGACCCAAAATGGGTTGAAAATAGCCCATTTCCCTTTTGGATCTAACCTCTAGACACAAATCCACAACCAACTCCTCAGGATAGCCCCTACATAAAAACAAATTCGATATGAACCGGCACTCTTCCTGGAAATCACCATCTCTCAAGACCATTCTGGCCGCCCTCACAAATTGGCCTTTTATTATTGATCTCTTCTGGAAGGCCGGATGTTCACTATCGAAATGCAAATAAGAATTGGAAAAAGTGGGCTTGCAATGAATTTTGCCTAAAAACTGGTTCTGGTTGCTGTCCTTGAATAATTCCACATCTAGGTATGCTATTCTGTCTGTGTCAAAAGTAGAGGTAAACTTTAAGAAATGCATGGACTTGTTGGACATCTCCACCAGGTCATTGGCCACTGAAGAGTTGCCCTTGAAGATGATACAAATGTCATCCAAGAAACGGGTATATAAGGATACTCGTTCTAGGAAGACAGAGTTAGTAAACATGAATTCCTTCTCCCAATGGGCCATGACCAAATTGGTGACACTCACCCCACATGGTAAGCCCATGGGGACTCCAACTAACTGATGGAACCATCTATCATTGAAGGAAAAGTAGTTACATATTAAAATGATGTCCAATAGGTCTTTTACCATTGAAGTTTCACTCGCTGGTGCCTGCTTTGTGATAATTTCCAACTCAATCCATTCCACCGCTGCATCATGTGGAATGGATGAGTACAGGTCAACAACATCTACCATCAGAAAGTAGTAATCAGGACTGTACGAAATGTTTTTCACCTTCCCCAAAAAGAACCAGGAATCTTTAGAAATATATGATTCACTAGCCACATATTGTTTTAGAATTTGATCCACAACTTTGGCTGCTGCGTATGTTACACTCCCACTAGCACTCACCAACTGGCGCATGGGAGGGTCTCTAATGTTTTTGGGGATTTTCGGGTTCCCGAACAAAACAGGTACTTGAGGCGATGAACAGTAAATGAAGTTGAAAATTTCCTGGTCTATGGATTCATTAATAAACATGTCTTCATAATAAGACCGAACTCTTGCCAGATTTCCATTCAACTCATTCTTGGAGACCTCTTGGTAAGTTTCAGAAGACAAAATTGCTAACATTCTGTTGTTATAATCATCTATGTCCATTGCAACCAGGCCGGCTCCCTTGTCGGGTTGCATAATTCTGACTGAAGAGGCACATAGTTCATCAAAATCCACCCTTTCTTCTTTGGTAATATTAAAATGCATCACAGACCTAGACTGTAGCAAATATCAAAAATCCAGATCACACATTTGCTCAAATACCCCCAACATAGGGTGGATAGGTGGATTGTATGTGCTAGGTACATGAAAAGTATTCTTTTGGTACTCATGGTTCCCCATCAACAAACATAAGTTTAATTTCCTGACAAACAAATTAAGATCCAAAATGGATCTGGCCACACAGGCTCTTCTAGATGGAACATAAGAAATTCCTTTAGCCAGGAAATCAACTAATGTCTGGATAAACTTGAAATGAGAAAAATTATAAATATGAAAGTCCATCCCCAAGTTGGAAATGACTTCGAATGTGGTCTGCTCAGGGCCAGGGCCCCCTACTCCACTCACATTTGATTCCTCCTTGTCATGTATCTGAACCTGGTCTTCCGGTTCGAAGCCTGTTGGGGAGAAGAGGCTGGATCCCGAAAATTTGCCCCATCCAAACCATAACTAGGGTTCCCCGAATGATTAGTCGGAGTTGCTGGCTCACGTCTTCCCTCGGGGTTGGCATGTCCAACCCTCCTATCACCAGTCTCTTCCTCCAATACTGAACTACCCGGCAAAGATCCAAGATTCATGGAAGTACTAGGAACATTCGAAGGGGCAGGAACTCCGCTTTCTCGCCCTTTAAAATTGCCTTGCAATTTAGGAGGTTTTGGATATGCTACCCCCTCTCTGTAAGCCTTAATATCTCGATGTAATTTTCTAATCTTGGTTGAGGTAATTTTGGAAATATACTCATCAATACTGGAGTATATCCTCTCATAGTTAAATTTATATCTAGGAAAATTATTGTCTGACTTAATAACCTCATCCAAGTCTGCAGTTTCTCTAGTTAGGGACAAGATTGCTTCCTGGTAGTGTGTAGTAATAAGGTCAATCAATTCAGATCCATGCCTATATAACATAGTGAGGAGGTCCACATGAAATTTAGATCCCTCCTCTAAACCCATGGGATACTGCCAAGAACGCAGCCCCTTGGGTACTATCTTCACACGCCAAGACTCTCCAAAATAAGAAACTTCCAGTTGCAATTTTCTTAACTAATTTCTGGTCAAAAGCATTGAGTTTAGAAGGAAAAGTCATTGCCTTTGGGTGTGTTGGATACTGGACCGGCTGATCCATAGTCGGTAGACAGCTAGAATGGTTGACTCAACCATTGGTTCAAGTTAAAATGAACATTGCTTTGCCCCCTCCCTCTGGGGGATTATAAGGTGGTAGTACGACTCTTTCGCCATTCAAGGTTCCATCAGATGGCCTGATGTCGGCTCCTCCTGACCCCTGGCTTAATCCAGTGCTTGGGGTTCCTGAGTCACCCATCCTGGAACCTGCTTCACTATTATGTGGTAGCAGTATTTGCAACCCAGAATGGTCTGGACTAGGGAGCTGTAAACCCTTAGAATTTGACCCACTGCATGGCTGCGTAGTTTCAGACATCACATCCAATCGTTGAGACAGCATATCAACTTTCTGAGTGAGCAAATTAATAAGCATAGTAAGATCACTCTGCTCCATATTGTCCTGACTGTCTGGGGTAGAGCTGGGCATCACAAAAAAACAACTGAAGATCAAAGGCAAGAAAAAACAAACTGCTACTAAACCAGCACAGCTCCTGATGCCAAACAGCAGGAATAAATGCCTCCCAAACACATATATGCTTGTTCTGGAAGTCAAAGGCAAAAACAACAAGCTGCTACTAAGCCAACACAGTTCCTAATTCCAAGCAGCAGAACTAAACACCTCCAATAAGCACAGTCAGAGAGGTGAAACTCATCAAAGATGAACTCAGCCAGATAGCCAAACTCACTGAAGTAGGTCTTTTTAAATTCCAAAGGGATAAGCAAACAAGACGCCAATAAATGAATGACTTCAATTTTATTAAGCACCACGATACTGCTTTTCGTTGGCACCCTGCAGCAACTTCTTCAGACTTTGAAAAATAACAACTCACACTTAAGTGCTGCTACATTTAATGCCATTGCAAGCAAAGTCTATTACAAAACACACCCTCCAATTACCTTAAAGGAACAGGCACAAGTAGCTTCAATCTAACTAAAATGTTCCTATCCCATAAACACACAATATAAAAAGTATGTCCAGCTCTACCCCAGACAGTCAGCGGGTTGACCAGAAATGAGTTAAGAAAATTGCAACTGGAAGTTTCTTATTTTGGAGAGTGTCGGCGTGTGAAGATAGTACCCAAGGGGCTGCGTTCTTGGCAGTATCCCACGGGTTTAGAGGAGGGATCTAAATTTCATGCAGACCCCCTCACTATGTTCAATAGGCATGGATCTGAAGTGATTGACCTTATTAGTACACACTACCAGGAAGCAATCTCGTCCCTAACTAGAGAAATTGTGGACTTGGAAGAGGTTATTAAGTCAGACAATAATTTTCCTAGATATAAATTTGACTATGAGAGGATATACTCCAGTACTAATGAGTATATTTCCAAAATTACCTCAACCAAGATTAGAAAATTACATAGAGATATTAAGGCTTACAGAGAGGGGGTAGCTTATCCAAAACCTCCAACATTGCAAGGCAACTTTAAAGGGCGAGAAGGCGGAGTTCCTGCCCCTTCGAATGTTCCTAGTACTTCCATAAATCTTGGATCTTTGCCGGGTAGTTCAGTACCGGAGGAAGAGACTGGTGATAGGAGGGTTGGACATGCCAACCCTGAGGGAAGACGTGAGCCAGCACCTCCGACTAACCATTCGGGGAACCCTAGTTCTGGTTTGGACGGGGCAAATTTTTGGGATCCAGCCTCTTCTTCCCAACAGGCTTCGAACCGGAAGACCAGGTTCAGATACAGGACAAGGAGGAATCAAATGTGAGTGGAGTAGGGAGCCCCAGCCCTGAGCAGACCACATTCGAAGTCATTTCCAACTCGGGGATGGACTTTCATATTTATAATTTTTCTCATTTCAAGTTTACCCAGACATTAGTTGATTTCCTGGCTAAAGGAATTTCTTATGTTCCATCTAGAAGAGCCTGTGTGGCCAGATCCATCTTGGATCTTAATTTGTTTGTCAGGAAATTAAACTTATGTTTGTTGATGGGGGACCATGAGTACCAAAAGAATACTTTTCATGTACCTAGCACATACAATCCACTTATCCACCCTATGTTGGGGGTATTTGAGCAAATGTGTGATCTGGATTTTCGACATTTGCTACAGTCTAGGTCTGTGATGCATTTTAATATTACCAAAGAAGAAAGGGTGGATTTTGATGAACTATGTGCCTCTTCAGTCAGAATTATGCAACCCGACAAGGGAGGCGGCCTGGTTGCAATGGACATAGATGATTATAACAACAGAATGTCAGCAATTTTGTCTTCTGAAACTTACCAAGAGGTGTCCAAGAATGAGTTGAATGGAAATCTGGCAAGAGTTCAGTCTTATTATGAAGACATGTTTATTAATGAATCCATAGACCAGGACATTTTCAACTTAATTTACTGTGCATTGCCTTGAGTACCTGTTTTGTTCAGGATCCCGAAAATCCCCAAAAACATTAGAGACCCTCCCATGCGCCAGTTGGTGAGTTGTGGATCACATTCTAAAAAAATATGTGGCTAGTGAATCATATATTTCTAAAGATTCGTGGTCCTTTTTGGGGAAGGTGAAAAACATTTAGTACAGTCCTGATTACCACTTTGTGACGGTAGATGTTGTTGACCTGTACTCATCCATTCCACATGATGTAGCAGTGGAATGGATTCAGTTGGAAATTATCACAAAGCAGGCACCAGTGAGTGAAACTTCAATGGTAAAAGACCTATTGGACATCATTTTAACATGTAACTTCTTCTCCTTCAATGATAGATGGTTCCATCAGTTAGTTGGAGTCCCCATGGGCTTACCATGTGGGGTGAGTGTGGCCAATTTGGTCATGGCCCATTGGGAGAAGGAATTCATGTTTACTAACTCTGTCTTCCTAGAACGAGTATCCTTATATACCCGTTTCTTGGATGACATTTGTATCATCTTCAGGGGTGACTCTTCGGTGGCCAATGACCAGGGGGAGATGTTCAACAAGTCCACGCATTTCTTAAAGTTTACCTCTACTTTTGACACAGACAGAATAGCATACCTAGATGTGGAATTATTCAAGGACATCAACTAGAACCAGTTTTTAGGCAAAATTCATCTGAAGCCGACTTTTTCCAATTCTTATTTGCATTTTGATAGTGAACATCCGGCCTTCCAGAAGAGATCAATAGTAAAAGGCCAATTTGTGAGGGTGGCCAGAATGGTCTCGAGAGATGGTGATTTCCAGGAAGAGTGCCGGTTCATATCGAATTTCTTTTTATGTAGGGGCTATCCTGAGGAGTTGGTTGTGGATTTGTGTATAGAGGTTAGATCCAAAAGGGAAATGGGCTATTTTCAACCCATTTTGGGTCACTCTGTCTCAGAGAATAGCTACCCCAGGGGTGACAGCCAACTTAGAGGTGTATACCATTGTAGTTTCATTATTACCTTTAGCATGGATGCTAGAGCTATAGTGTCCGTCATCCAGAAAAATTGGGGTTTGTTGCCAACTGAACTAACAGGACCCAATAATTTAGGGTCGGCCCCAAAGATTACATTCAAGAGGGGTCTGAATATCAAGAACATGTTAGAAAAAAAAGGTGGCAACATGACTCCAACAGCTGGCATGTATAAGTGCAATATGTGCAAACATTGTAGATATGTGAGGTTGGGCACATATTTCATGATTAGGGACACCAAGTACCTTATCAAAGGGAGATACAACTGTGCATCGACACACGTGGTGTATCTCGCTTCTTGTTCATCATGCCCAGATTTTTATGTGGGCAAGACGGACAGGAGATTGAATGAATGCATGTACGAACATTTATATGCCATGAAGAAGATTAAACTGGAGAATGCCCTAGCAAGTTGTTAGAAAAATATGTATTTTGAACATATATAAAGTGCTAGTTTAAAAGCAAATAGTATGTAATGCATTTTATTCTATTTACAATATGGCAGTAAGAATGATCTTACATGTAATTGCTTGAAGCTTTGGAGCTGCAGTGTGTTTGAACTCTGACCTTGGCAGTAGCCAGCTCAGCAAGCTTATGTTTTTCACTAAATGATTATCTGCTGGGTCAGGAAAATGAATGTATAAAGCATTGAAAATCTTTCTTCCTTCCTCTGAGATGGTTGGCCTTGCGAATATTATCAGAGATAAAGCACAGCTGCTAAAAGTAATGCTGCGAGAAGAACAAAGAAGTGTATTACAAGACTGAACTGACTATTGTATTCGAGCAGGACTGAAACCTTGAAAGAATAACATTTACAGAAAGACATTATAACTGACCAGGTGCTTTGCAAGGCTGTATTATTCTCATGGGAAAACTTTTAAAAAGTATAACATCAGCTTTTTCTTATGAATAGAATATTGTAGACTATAGTGATGTAGGTGCCCTGTGACTGACCACGTCAGTGAGGTGGGCACAGCTTGAATGTATGGTGTATAAAATGTAGAACATTTCCTGTATCATGCCAGACAAAACTCTATACTTGTATTGTATGGTATTTTGCCTCCTGGTGTACACTAGTAAAGTTTTTTGCATCTGAGCCTTTTGTGTTATCCTAATTTGTTTTTATTTGACAGTTTGGTCCATTCTTTGACCGGAAACCCTCGACAGCTACAGATCAGAGTGTACCGGTGGTCGAATACTGCACAGGAGAAGCTACCGAAACGGTTCTTCTTGAAGCACAAAGACCTCCGACTGAATTGTCGTTTTGAGAGGCTGGCCACTTTTCTGATCTGCGGCCGAAGAGCGGTCTCGAACTGGTTGACCCAAGAGGCTCAGGTAGGAAGATTTTTGCCTTTTTTCTGTTTTAGATCAGGGACTAGGTTACAGTAAATGTTATTGTCATAGATTTGTTATACAGATCAGGGACAAAGGGAATTACTGTATATTTTGTCAAAGATCAGGGAAACAGAATAAGGTAGGCAGTTATTCTAGATAAACTGTGTAAGGAACAGGGATACCACGTGGTAAAAAAAGGGTTACGTAACATTTTTCTTTTGACATGGGAAATCAGTGCACTAAAAAATCGCGAGATCCGCCCCTAACTGATGACGCAAAATATATGCAATTACAACGAGCAGACAATGTAAGGTATTATACAAAATGGGTTAATAAATACGAATTTGACGGTAAATTAAATAGAATTTCGTTAGTTAAACTTTTAAAACAGCTTAAATCTGACGCAGAAGGTCAGGCAAAGAAACAACGGCGATTAGGCATTCCTCAGGTACAAAGGTGGATTGAGGAAGTGAACCGAAGGGAACAGAAAATTAAAAATGTGAAAGCATTATTTTTAGACAAAGAGGACAATAATACAGTAATAGCGATGGCCCCTCCCCCTCCGCCCCCTCCAATACCTTTTTTAGGATATGTAGCAGGAGGACAGGCTAGTCCACCTCCACGTTATCCTGAAGTTGCAGGAACATTAAAACCATTTGTTAGAGAACCTATTGAAACTAGATCCCGGACACGTAAAACACTTAGGGACGCAGATGTATATCAAATAGGGAGAGACTCACTAGAAGAGAGTGAAGAAATCTGTCCACTAATCGAGGTACCAAACCCTCAGGCAGGACAGGAAGGGCAGGACCCAACTCTCCTAGTCTATAGACCATGGACACCGGAAGATATTCGGAAAGCTACAGAGGGAATCCCTCATCCGAAAATTAATTATACAAAGTTTTTACAAGATTTACACGGTATGAGACTAAGTTACCATTTAAAAGGGGAAGAAGTAGAAAAGGTAGTTAGACAGATTTTGGGTCCAGACTGGCACATGATTTGTGGTGCCTGGAACTCTCGTGATGCATAACTTAAACCACTCCTACATAGTGACGCAGAATTAGACACCAGAGTGATAGGTCTTACAGACCGAATTTCTGAAAAATGGAAACCTAGAGCAGATTGGACTTGCATTAACCAATGCATACAACAAGATAATGAAACTATAGATGGGTACTATGGTAGATTATTGGAATGTTTCAATAACCATAGTGGTATGGCTATTCCTGAAAGCCAGACAAATGATAGCTCATATGAACAGCAACTGAAAAACGCGTTTTTGAAAGGTTGCATTGCACCTATCAGTAGCTTTATTACAAAGCATATGATAGATCATCGAACAAGTAGACTACAAGCCTTACTTGAATATGCTAGGCATGCTGAGAGACACTTTAACAGTAAAAAAAAAAAAAAGAAGACACAGGTCTTCACAGCTGAAGACGGAGCAGAGGTCTTTGTTGTACAGGGGGGTAAAAAGGGTAAAAAAAATACCCAGGGAAATAAACAATCTGACAAAAGGTCAGACGATTTTGAAGAGAGAAAAAGAAAGGTGAGTGCTTTAAGTGCGGTAAGAAAGGACATTTAGCAAGGGATTGCAGGCTAAATAAAAAGGCGACTACAGAAGATAAAGATAAAGGTGATGAGGACTGACTATATGATAGTAATGACAATCAAAAATCATCAGGAAAGGTTAACAGACAAAGGACAAATGTAAATGTGGTGGAAGGAATAGAGGAAGTGCAAGCAGATATAGAGGATGAAGAAAGTGAAGTTTTAGACTTAGCATTATTGAACTTGGAGCTCTATTTGGCAGACACAAAACCGGAAGTTACACTTCTGGTGGAGGGAAGGGAAGTGAAATTCTTGTGTGACTCAGGAGCGTCACGAACTTTGATACACCCTTCAAAGTTACCAGAACACTCTGAATCACCTGACTATATATTAGTAAAAGCAGCAAATGGACAGCTATATAGGGAGCCACTCTCCCATGATATAGCAATAACTGACCCTGTTTCAGGTATGACTCAGAAAAGTAAAATTGTAGTTTCTGCGAAATGTCCAGTAAACTTACTGGGAAGAGACCTTATGCAGATATTTGGCATAGCAGTAGTTCCTACTATGCAGGGTATGGAAGCACAAAGACAAATGGATACTTTTGTGGTGCGATCGGAGGGTGAAACTTTTTACTGGTACAGCCAGGACCTAGTTACGACTGGTCCAGGGGCAGTAACCGAGGAACTGATGAATGTAGCCATCAGTAAGGTCCCCTCCCTTGACACTGACCAACAGCATTTGTTACATTGTACTCTATACTACTGTAGTATGCCAGGACCTGATAAGGAATATGAGCAAGAGTTGTTCAAAAATCCTGCTAACCGATTAGTATTACGAACCTTATATTGGGATACTGAGGGAAACAGTGTAGTAAGCTGTTCACTACCACAGGAATTCATGAAACTGTACAAATCCAATAGACTGCCACATGTCAGCTTGACAAAGAGCAAGGATGTGAGATGGGTAGATTTAGGAGAAAAAGTAACAAAATGGGAAAAACAAACTGATTTAGAATTATCAGAACAGGGAGTACAAAAACAGAAATTGAATTGGCTAACACAAACGCGTCTAGCTGTACACTTACAAAATAGTGAAGACAGCTGATTGGCATTCTTGTTAGAAGAAGAAGAAAAAGCCCTGTGCGATATACCAAACATTCTTTGGTCAACAGGCAAATCAGATGTAGGACTTATTCGAACAGCAGGACCAGTAACCATTACACCTAAATCAGCATTTAGACCACAAAAAAGACAATACCCCTTGAGGAAGGATGCAGAGCAGGGAATCAAGCCTATAATAGCAGCATTACTCAAGGAAGGCATACTGGTAGAATTTCTAGATTCACCATGTAATACCCCTCTATTTCCTGTTAAAAAAGCAAATGGGGAATGGCGGATGGTACAGGATTTACAAGCCGTAAACAATGCGATAATACCCAGAGCACCTACGGTGCCAGATCCACACACTTTGTTGAACGATTTGAAGCCACAACAGAAATATTTTACTGTGGTAGATATAAGCAATGCTTTCTTTTCAATACCTATACATTCTGATAGCCAGTATTGGTTTGCATTTACATTCCAGGGTAAAAGATATACCTATACTCGGCTACCGCAGGGATATTGTGAAAGTCCAACGATATTTGCACAAGAAATGGCTAGCAACCTGGCAGGGTTTACCCCACCAGGAGGTAGTCAGATTCTGCTTTATGTAGATGACATCTTGCTAGCAGCCCCCACCCAGCATCAATGCAGGGAGGATACTATAGCGTTATTGAAATTTTTAGCAGCACAAGGACACAAAGTAAACAAAAGTAAGATACAACTTTGGAGAAAACAGGTTAGATACCTAGGATATGTAATATCCAATGAAGGTAGAATACTAGACGAAGATAGAAAAACAGCGATTTTACAGGCACCTAAACCAACAACCAAGAAGGAAATGATGTCCTTCTTGGGAACGACTAATTTTTGTCGAAGTTGGATATCGAACTATGCTTTAGAATCTGCTCCATTGGCTGATTTAATATATAAAACACCAATGGCAGCACAAGATGTATTACAATGGACACCTGAAGCAGAAACAGCTTTCTGCAGACTGAAACAATTGATAGCTTCATCATTAGTTTTAGGACTTCCAAATTATCACAAAAGATTTTTTCAAACCGTAGATTGTAAACAGGGATACATGACGTCAGTTCTGATGCAACAGCATGGGAGTAAGCAATGCCCCATAGCTTATTATTCCTCACAGTTAGATCCAGTGGCACGATCATTGCCTCACTGTGTGCAAGCAGTAGTCGCAGCTGCAATGGCAGTACAGGCTTCGGCCTCAGTGGTGTTATTCCACCCTCTCACATTGAGAGTGCCTCATGCAGTCGCAATAATTTTACTGCAAGAGAAAATAGCATATCTATCTCCTGCTAGACATCTTTCTTGTATGACCATACTGCTGAGCCAACCTCATATGGTAATTGAACGTTGTACAACATTAAATCCATCAACGTTACTTCCGACTCCTGTGGATGGCACACCACACAGTTGCCTGCAGGAAATTGAGCAAATAACTTTGCCCAGACAAGACCTCACTGATATGCCCTTGGATGATGCCGAGGTGACATTTTATGTGGACGGTTCATGCAGAAAGGGTCCTACAGGGAAGAATCTAGTAGGGTATGCAGTAGTCACAAATGCAGAGATTTTAGAAGCCCAACCCTTACAGCATAACCTGTCTGCTCAAGCAGCAGAATTGATAGCCTTGACACGGGCTTGCACTCTAGCGAAAGACAAATGTGTGAACATATATACTGACAGTCAGTATGCTTTCTCTACAGTGCATGTTTTTGCGCAGCAATGGAAAAATAGGGGAATGATAACATCTACTGGCAAACCGATTAATCATGCGCAACTTATTTTGAACTTATTAGATTCTATTCAGTTACCTACCAAAGTAGCTATTTGTAAATGTGTAGCTCATACAAAACAACAGGATTCGATTTCAAAAAGTAATGCACGAGCTGATGCAGCTGCAAAGCAAGCAGCCTCAGACTCAGAAACCTTACTTTTGAATGAGAAATTACAACCCTCTGAGATTTTAAATTTAGAAATGTTGAAAACAATGCAGACATTAACTACAAAAGCTGAGAAACAAAAATGGGAGAGACAAGGTGCAATCCTCGAAAATGGACTGTACATCTCCAAAGAGAAAAAGCCAATATTGCCGTCTAATTTATTTAGATATGCAGCTTTGTTGAGCCATGGGCAGAGCCATGTCTCAACAGGGGGGATGGTACAGTTAGTAAATCGAATATTCCAAACATATGGATTCACGAACTTTACACAAAAATTTTGTGCAGCATGTCATATTTGTAACAAACATCATGCACAAGGAGCATTCAAACCAAGCAAGGAGTTTTCCTATACCACCATATCCGTTCCATACTATTTGTATGGATTTCATAGAACTGAGCAAATGTGAAGGGAAAAAATACTGTTTAGTGATTATAGACATGTTTTCCAAATGGGTAGAAGCTTTTCCTACTAAAATTCCGGATGCAGCAACAGTGGCAAAAGCCCTAATAAAAGAAATAATTCCTAGATTTGGCATACCGGAAAGAATCTATAGTAACAATGGGACACACTTTGTTAATCAGACAATTCAGCAACTTGGGAGATTCTTTGGAATCTCCTTGAAGAATCATTGTGCTTACCACCCACAGTCTGCAGGACTGGTGGAAAGGTACAATGGAATTTTAAAAAGCAAGTTGAGGAAGTTAATGAATGAAACACAGAAGAATTGGATTTGCTGTTTGCCTTTGGCACTGCTGAGCATGAGAACAGTTCCAAATGTAAAGGGTTTGACCCCCTTTGAAGTGATATTTGGAAGGGCATATTATGTGCCACAGTGAAAAGCTCTCATGCCTACAGAGCTGGAGGCTGACAGCTCATTAGCTAGCTACATGAGGAAATTGTTAACAAATAAAACTGTTTTGCAGTTGAACTCTTTTTCAGATAAGGAACAGACCAGACCATTAGAAGCGGTGCTGACCCCTGGGTCCTGGGTGTGGCTGAAGGTCATAAAGAAGAAGAACTGGACAAGTCCGAAGTGGGAAGGTCCGTACCAGGTACTGTTGGTGACGCCTACTGCAGTCAAAGTTGCTGAGAGGTCGTCCTGGGTCCACCTGACGCACTGTAAACCGGTAAAGAATTTTCAGCTTGATAAACATTTTGTGACTTATACACAACAAAGGCAGGATGACCAAGAGCAAAATGAGTAAAAATACAAACCAACCCCGAAGATATTGTTTAACCATCTTGCTAATTATACATCTATTGACTATGATTGTGGTGACTTTCCTTTTGTTGTGGTTTTTCCTGCATATAACCACACAAATGAAAGTGGAGAAACGTGATGAACTGTCTATAGACTGGCATCCAAACTTTAACACATACCTGGCTATGAAGCGTGTATATGTAGAGACTATGAACGTTTCAAATTGCTGGGTTTATACTGCTATACCAACAGCATATGGAGGATTGTTGATGTCCGCTGTCCCCTTGGGGATAAATGAGACTTGGGAAAACTTACTTTTTGATACAGGTTCTGTGAGATCACAGGACAAGATTGCATTGTATTTGCCTATTACACAGAGAGGAATTGTATGTTTCTATAAAAATGACACATTCCAAGTAGGTTGGAGTAACTGTAACATAACTGTATCTTATAAATGCTATATTAAGGCTAAAGATAAAGCTACTAGTTGTAGCACAAATTATGATTCATATTTGAGCTTAATGAAAACAACAATAAAAGATGTGCAGAGAAATCCTGAATTGCATAAACAATTGTCTGTTATAGACAAGAAAATGTTTCATTCAGAGTTAACCCGCATCAGTACTAAAGTAGAAAACTGTTATTTTGTTTGTGGGAAAAAAGCATACAAATGGCTACCTGAGAATTGGTCCAGCAGTTGTTTTTTGGGTTATCTGATTCCAGCTATAAGGCATACTGCAGAATTACCTCTAGGTAAGATACGAAACGTAAGAGATGTAGCCCGGAAACCTGGAAATTCAGTCGAGAAACCTGCAAATCCAGTGGGAAAAATCGAAGCTGGTTGGAAGGATCATCCATCCGTGAAAGATAAAGAAAAATTGACTCATATGGACTTGAGTGATAGTGTTATATCCTGGGCTGGAATATTCCCAGCCTATGGAGCAGTCAAATCAATCTGGGAGCTGAGAAAATTGTCAAAGCTTCTCGAAGTAATGAGTAATGCAACTTTTTCCGCTCTCGAACTTGTGATGATGAACTGAATGCAATGAGAACTGTTGTGCTACAAAATCGAATGGCTCTTGACTTCACCCTAGCGGCGAGAGGTGGTATGTGCACGCTTATCAAAGAAGAATGCTGTGCGTTTATACCAGACAATCGACATGAGATAAATGATCACCTAGAGGCAATACAGCAGGTATCAGCCATGACTGAACCAGGCCCAAACCCACTGACGAACTTTTTTCAGAGTCTATTTGGCGGGTGGGGTTCAATCCTAATGAATATTCTGATTGCTATTTGTGTTGTTCTGCTCTTATTAGGAGCATGTGTCTGTTGTGGGATTCCCTGTATGAAAAGATTAGTCAGAGAATTTGTTGATATATCTGTAACTGAGACTTTGTACCAAGACATTGAATTGGATCTATTGGTTCCAAATGAAATTCTTTCCGAAATATAAACCAAATGACTTGCCTAGTTAAAAGTCCTTAAAGGAGAAGGCTAGGAAGATATGATATTGTTTATGTTTCTGAATAGAATAAAAAGTATTAAAAGGGAGGAAAATGTTAGAAAAATATGTATTTTGAACATATATAAAGTGCTAGTTTAAAAGCAAATAGTATGTAATGCATTTTATTCTATTTACAATATGGCAGTAAGAATGATCTTACATGTAATTGCTTGAAGCTTTGGAGCTGCAGTGTGTTTGAACTCTGACCCTGGCAGTAGCCAGCTCAGCAAGCTTATGTTTTTCACTAACTGATTATCTGCTGGGTCAGGAAAATGAATGTATAAAGCATTGAAAATCTTTCTTCCTTCCTCTGAGATGGTTGGCCTTGCGAATGTTATCAGAGATAAAGCACAGCTGCTAAAAAGTAATGTTGAGAGAAGAACAAAGAAGTGTACTACAAGACTGAACTGACTATTGTATTAGAGCAGGACTGAAACCTTGAAAGAATAACATTTACAGAAAGACATTATAACTGACCAGGTGCTTTGCAAGGCTGTATTATTCTCATGGGAAAACTTTTAAAAAGTATAACATCAGCTTTTTCTTATGAATAGAATATTGTAGACTATAGTGATGTAGGTGCCCTGTGACTGACCACGTCAGTGAGGTGGGCACAGCTTGAATGTATGGTGTATAAAATGTAGAACATTTCCTGTATCATGCCAGACAAAACTCTATACTTGTATTGTATGGTATTTTGCCTCCTGGTGTACACTAGTAAAGTTTTTTGCATCTGAACCTTTTGTGTTGTCCTAATTTGTTTTTATTTGACACAAGTCATGTCTACAATCACCCTGGCCATGATTTTACATTTGTGATCATTGATCAGTTGAACTATGTGAATTGGGGGGGACTGAATCCCTGAAATTAGAAATGAAGGAGCTTATGTGGCAGTTGAGACTTGAAGCCTACCACTACCCCGGCCTCAATAGTATGTTATCTATCAGCTGTGTCTTTAAGCTGAGGAGTTTGGAAAGATGATGTATGGGGGGTATAACATCGGGTGTGATTTGGACATAGGACCGGCTGAGCAATCTTGATATATATATTTATACCATATTTGGTAGATGGAATGTCTTTTTATCAATATTTGAAATATTATGGCATGCTTTTTACTTATTTTAATGTGTCAGTGTTATTACGCGCATTTGGTTCAAAGTAAGTGTGCTTTTATAATATAATTAACTTTCGATTGCATTATTTAAGTGCTATGTAAGGAACAGTATTAGTTTTACAATTGTATATTTTATATCACATACAACTTTTTATATTGTGTGTTTATGGGATAGGAACATTTTAGTTAGATTGAAGCTACTTGTGCCTGTTCCTTTAAGGTAATTGGAGGGTGCGTTTTGTAATAGACTTTACTTGCAATGGCTTTAAATGTAGCAGCACTTAAGTGTAAGTTGTTATTTTTCAAAGTCTGAAGAAGTTGGTGCAGGGCGCCGACGAATAGCAGTATCGTAGTGCTTAATAAAATTGAAGTTGTTCGTTTATTGGCGTCTTGTTTGCTTATCCCTTTGGAATTTAAAAAGACCTGCTTCAGTGAGTTTGGTTATCTGGCTGAGTTCATCTTTGATGAGTTTCACCTCTCTGACTGTGCTTATTGGTGGTGTTTAGTTCTGCTGCTTGGAATTAGGAACTGTGTTGGCTTACTAGCAGCTTGTTGTTTTTGCCTTTGACTTCCAGAACAAGCATACGTGTGTTTGGGAGGTGTTTAGTCCTGCTGTTTGGCATCAGGAGCTGTGCTGGTTTAGTAGCAGTTTGTTTTTTCTTGCCTTTGATCTTCAATGATCCAAGATCCATGGACTGTGAATCAGGTGAGGCCATAGGGAAGACCCAGTGGCCAATTGTGCGTTAGTGCGTCCCTTGGTGGTTCCCCCTGAGGGGGGATCAGGGCAAAGTAGCTTCTACATTTGTAGTTTAGTGGGGGGAAGCAAGCAGGTCACAGTAAGGCTTGCCCCAGCGTTGGCAGATCTGATCCACTGTTACAGGGTTGAGGGACCACAAGTGAGGCATCAGGATGTTCCTGCTCAGATTGTCTGCAATAAGGTTGGAACTCCCGGGAATGTGTGTTGCTACAAGGAAGCTGTTGGAAGCCATCGCCCAGTGCCAAATCCTCATGACTTCCTGAGATAGGGGGTAAGACCTGGCTCTGCCTTGCTTGTTGATATACCAGACGAATGACATGTTGTCTAACTGAATTGCAATGGTCTCAGAGGGTAGGGGTGCATGGAACACTTAACAATGCTAGGAGAACTGCCCTCAGTTCCAGGACATTTATGTGGAAAGCGGCCTCCATGGGGGACCAGGTGCCTTGGACAGTCTTTCCCTGGAAATGCCCCCCACCCCCACCCTAACAGGGAAGTGTCTGTGGTCACCAAGGCCGTGGGCTGGGGAAGACAGAACGGTCGACACCAAAGATTTTGCTTGTGGGCTCATCTACCATAACATTTCTTCCTTGCAACAGTTTGAAAGACTTAACATGTGGTCGAGTGGGTAAATTAGCAATGACCATTGTGTGGAAAGGAGCCACTGTAGGATTCTCATGTGCAGTCTCGCCAATGGTACCAATGTATGATAGCCGCCATGGAGCCTAAGAGTTGCAGTACAAGATGTACTGGTACATAGGTCTGAGAAGAAGGTCTTGGATTTGGTGTGTTATGTTTGAAAACCTGTGAGGGGAGAGAAAAGCTTGACAGGATGTTGTGTCGAAGACCGCTCCAATGAATTCCAGTGTCTTCATTGGAGACATTGAGATTTGTCCTTGTTGACTGTAATCCCCAAGCGGAGAGCAAAAACTTGAGTGTAAGAAGATTCCTGGTTGGAGCGGTAAGGAGACAATCATCTAGATAGGGAAATACCTGAAATCCTTGTAGCTGAAGATGAGCTACCACAACTGCCATACATTTGGTGAACACTCAAGGGGCTGTCAAGAGACCAAATGGCAGTGCCCTGAACTGGTAGTGATTGGCTCCCAGCCAGGAGTGGAGAAAGCTCCAGGAGCAGTGATCCATCTTTATGTGGTAGTATGCGTCCTGGAAGGTCTATAGAGCACATCCAGTTATCCATCTCTAGGAAGGGAAGAATGGACTGTATCATTACCATCCGGAAATTTTGAAGTTTGATAAATTTGTTCAATAGGCTGAGATCCAGGATTGGTTTCCATTTCCCTGCCTTTTTGGCACTAAAATGAACCTCGAGTAAAACCTGGATCCTGTCTGGTCTGGTAGTACTGGTTGGATGACTCTTTTCCTTAGCAGCTTTTCTATTTCTAAGGCTGCTAATTCCCTCTGATTGGGTGATACATCAGGGATGGGAGTTAAATTGATTGGTATTTGGTAGCCTCTGGATATTATTCTTTGCACCCAAACATTGGTAGTAATAAGATGCCAGGCTGGTAGATGCAGAGAAAAACGACTCCTGAATGCTTCCAGAGGAAAGCAGTCGGGTCGCTGCTCAGGAGCACTGGTAGGGTCTGCAGGAGAAAGAATCTCTAGCACCCTGGTTATGCAGACCCCTCTACCCTGAAAGGGACGTCTTCCATATGAGTTGCCCCCTCTGCCCTGGGGGGATTGTTCACCACAAGTGTCATGAAAAGGTCCTTGGGATTTCTTGAACCACATTTGGGGTGGAAAGGTGTATGCCCACAGCAGACAAGGTCTTTCCGTCTTTCTCACTATGTGTAAGTGTGTTTCATACTTTGGGTCCAAAAAGTGCAGATTCATTGACAGGTGCATTGACAAAGGAAGATTTAAAGGGGTCTGCAAAGTCACACAACTGCATCTAAGTATTACGTCTCATGACAATGCCTGATGCGTCAGCTCCAGCTGCCCCCTTGGTGGAGCGAGATATCAAATGCATCGAGGAGTTTGAAATGGATTCAAGGGTAGCTAGCTGCGAGGTGACAGTATCATGCACCTCATCAGGCAGTACCCCACCAAAGAGGGAGATATTTTGGAAATTAGGTTTCTTTGGAGGCGAGTAAAGTGTGCCAGATAGAACAGCGACCAAATGGCAAATGTTGCTGAAGCATAGGTCCATTTCCCTAGTCTGTCCATGGTCCGAGACTCTTTGTTTGGAGGATGGATGGTGGAACTATCTTCTACCAGTTCCCTCTTGGTGGCACCACCACAACCATAGAATCAACTGTCAACTGCTAGGACTAGTGGGGCTGGTCTTCAGGTGTAGAAAAACATTTTTGTATGGCCTCTGAGGGACAGGTTCTGCATTGTCTGGGGCCTTCCAGGCATGCTGCACAATGATTTTAACAAGGTCATATGTCGGTGGAGTCATCCAGGAAGTAGATGGCCAGGCACGGAAGGCCTGCAGGCACACCAATTCCTCAGAAGAAGGGTTATAAGACTTCCAGTCTCCCTGCTGCTTGTGGATTTCGAGAATGTCTCTGAATGAGATGTTGTCTGGGGAAGACAGTGGGGACCCTTCCCCCTCATCTCAATCAGTGTCTTCGGTGATAGATTCCTCCAGTGAATCAAGGTGCTTCCTCTTGCACCATTTCTTCCGGGGTGACTCCCCAGTGGGATCTTCTGAGGAGGACTCTGGAGAAGGGGTTTCCTTCAAAGAGGGTTCTTGTGACTCCCGTGCCCGGGGTCCCAAAATAGAGGGTTGGGAGAGGTGCATGCTAGGGGAGGGTTCAGATGCTGATAGTGCTTACTGCAAGTCCACTACCTGTACAGCAGGCCCACCTAAGGAGCAATGGGAGTCTGGAACCGGGAGGGACAACCTCAGAACCAGGGTCACACCTTGCCATGAGGAGCCCACCTCCAGGTGAGGAGCTCTGAGAGAACTGGAAGCCATCGGAGCCATGGACATAGATGGCACCAGCGAGAAAATAGGTGCCGGGCTAGGTACCAAGGTACGGATGGTCCAAGCACTGCTTTGGGAGAGCATCAGTTCCACCGGAGCCAATGCAGCAAGGGTGGATGATGCCAACAGGGAAAACACTGCTGTCAGAACCGAGACAGTATGCACCGGAGTGGAAGTATCTTGTCCTTGGCAGGTATTCGAGTTTTGGAGCTGATGGAGCCGAAGAAACTGTCAGCACTGTGGCTGGGAATGGTGCCGAAGCAGGTACAGTCATCGGAGGCAATGTCAGATCCAAGGATGTCACCAAAGTCAGTGGTGCCGAGGTCAGAACCGAAATAAGGATGAATATCATGGACAGCACCAAGGGAGAAGACACAGAGCCTGGTGTCAAAGAGGTCGGTGCCGAGGGTACCGGCGAAGCACATTGCCAACTCGGTTCTGTAACTGACGGAGATGCAGGAACCGAGTGACTCCGTTTGTCCTTAATGTTTTTTTGTTTTTGTTTTTTGGAGGGGGTGAGACCTCCTACCCAGATAGAGCCTCTGAAAAAGGTGTCTTGACTAATCTGTTTTATCCTTATATTTTTTGGTCTTTGGATGGGGTGAGACCTCCGACCCAGATAGAGCCTCTGAAAAAGGTGTCTTGAGTAATCCATTTTTCCTTATGTTTTTGGTCTTTGGAGGGGGTGAGACCTCCGACCCAGATAGAGCCTCTGAAAAAGGTGTTTTTTAAGATAAGTTTATTTTTATGTTCTGCTAGTGTACAGTTACTAAAACTAGCACAAATGTTACAGTCAGCTTTACTATGATCCATGCCCAAACAGTATACACAACGAACCTGTGTAATCTGAATTAGGCATCTTACGTCCACACTTGTCACACTGTTTAAATCCTAACATAGCTTTGTCTGACATAGTAAGGCAACAAGGCTGTCCTATAGAAAAATTAAGGGAGAAAATACCAGTGATGTTATTTTAAAAAAATACCGCTAGTAAAAAGGAAAGTCCTGTCAAAGACAGGAGAGAGGGGACAGTGTCAATAAAGGTAAAACATTAAATTACCAAGGAAAAGGACAGGAAATAGGCTTAGGTTATAGGCAACAGTGAGAAATGGCTAACTTGACTAAAAATTAAATAATTTTGAAGAGAAACTGTCTTAAAATTAATAATGTTCAACTTAGCTTTGAGAGAGATGGCTAGCATATCTGACTAGGAACACGGCAAACGAGTTCTGAAGTAACTAGGAGAGGGGCATTATGGGTAGGTCTTAGCTGAGAGTTTTTGGCTGGTGCGAGCTTGGAAATGGCCATATCAGTTCCGAGGATGGAACTGAGGTCCTAATGGTAATGAATAAACAAAGATTTACAACATCAGATCATCAGTTATGCAGGAATCAGTGATATCAATACTGTTGGATACCAACGTTTATATTGCCTCTCCTTTATCATTTGTTTTGTGTCATTGCACTAAGAATGTTATAGATGTAGGTCAGATACATGCATGCCAGCTTCACAGAATTTCAAGTAGTGTAAGGCTTCTTACCCTGGAATTTGATGAATGCTAGATGGGTCTTTCAGCTAGGTTTCAGTGACGTTGCAGAACCCTACACCTTCCACTGTCAAGAATGCCTCAGCGCTACACACCTTCTTATCTTAAACTTCAACCATCAGGGACACATACCCCACCTCATTATTCTTCCAATGTGTCAATTTGGGATATACAGTCATTTTATTCTGCCTAGGAAAGGCACTATGGGAGCAGCAAATTTCATGTTTAAGATGTGGGCCCACCAAGCAGAAATGTTTCAGTTGAGACTATGTAATAGACAGCTACTATCCTACTTTATCTGTGGCATATCTACTTAAAGACTCTTGCTATTAATAAACCGGGACAGTTGTTCTTTGACCTTTACATAGTTGGCCTTTTGCTTTTTATCCCAAATGTTTGTCCCTATTGCCTGCCAATCATCAGCCACTAGAATGAGGGTCAACTGTGAGGGGCTGTCATTAAGGTAGCCATCAGGGGTGTTGTTTTTCTTTTTAAACCCTACTCCCCTGCATATGCCTACTGATGCCCTTGGGTGAAACATGCAATGGGCATCATCACCGCCCTGCCCCTTCCTTCTGCGAAGGGTTGATGGCAGCACAGAAGACATTGTGAAGTAGCTTCCCCAATTTCCACCAGGGAAATCCATTCATTTCCCATGTGACCCTGGCTTATGCACTCCCTCCCCAGAACGTAAATTCCCATCCTTCTCTGCCTATGTTGTCAAGCATCTGAGTTGCTAATCGAAATTAAGTCACCTGGGCCATCATCAGGGCTCTGTCCCTTAGTACCACCAGTGCATGCTGGCTTTTTCCTGTTTGACATACCATGTACCACAAGTAAACAAGAGTGATACCTGGACAAAGCCAGTTTTATGCAGCTGTGTTATCACCGATGCCTTTTTTATTGACAGCCCCCTATAATATGTTACTATATGTATGCATGTATGTTTATCTGTTACATTTTCTGTAACAGCAAGGCAATGCACAATACTTTCTTAGCCACTATGTCACAGATACCTGACATCATAACTGATAGGTAGAAAGAACCCCAAAGATTAGCATTAGTCACCCACCTTCAAAATGAAATAATACCCCTATTTATGCTAAGAATAAATTCAAACTGTATATACAAAGGCAAAACGCAAGCAGATATGGTGAAAGAGAATTCGGAATTTGGGATTCATAACTACCTTGACTTGACTTTTTTCCCATTGCCAGTTGTCTGGTTGTTAATAATGCTGAAGGACATTTGATTCTGTTAATTTTCCAAGGTAGTCCCCACCACCAATCCACCCCAGCTCTGTTAATTCTGCTGGGGTGTTCTGACTGCATCAATCTTGCTCTGCTTCAGATTAATTATACACTTTTTTTAGTACTGACTCTGTTCATAGGTTCATAGGTTCATACTAGGCTATCTGCCCTAGGGCAATTATAAGCCTGGCCCGATTCTGTATGGCTTACGCCACCCCTTGATTTGAGTATACTGTGCCCTTTTTAAGGTTTAGTTTACTGTGCCTCTGTCTAATAGTGACACGGGAGTAATCCCTGGGACAAACCTACGATCCCCCATCCACTTATCGAGATTCTTCTTGAAGAGATTAAGTGAGATGCTCTGCCTCACATAAACTGGAATTCTATTCCAGAGCGAAGGGAGCCTCTGGGTTATGAACCTGTCCCTCCAGCAAGTTCTATTTATTTCTGTGCTGAGGTTCAAGTCCCTCGAGCGTGTGGCTCTAAGGGATTTAGATTTACTGAGGTGGAGCATGTCCATTAATTCTGGATTTGACATAGCTTTGTATGTCAGGCATAGATCGCCTCGAAGTAGGCGGTATGCAACTGAGTAGAGCTGGAGTTTTTTAACCGAGCAGCATATGGCATCTGTTTGAGACCCTTGATCCTCTTGGTGAGATACTTTTGGGGTCTTTCTAATTGCTGCAGGTGTCTGGTAAGGTACATCCCAAAGGGGGCATTGTATTCTATGATGGGCCTGATGAGGGATGAATAAAGGGCACGATTACCTCTCTTGATCTAGATGTGAAACCCTTCATGATGAGGTGGGCTATGTAGAAGGTCTTTCTAACCACTTTGGCAATGTGGTTTTCAAAGGAGAGATTGCTATCAACTTGGGTCCCCAGGTCCCTAATAACTTTCTCTGTACTTAATGGGTTTCCACCTATGTGGTAATTTGTGGGCACATTGTTTTTGCCAAAGGGTATGACTATACATTTTTTGGCATTTAGCTTTAAACCATGGTGCTGGCACCAGTTATCTGTCTCTGTGAGACCTTTTTGAAGGATGTTTGTGTCAGCTGGAGAGTTGATTATGGCACCCAGTTTGCACTTGTCTGCGAACTTGGTGAGCCATAGTCCTCCCACGTTTGCCTGTACCTCGGAAAAGTATATACCGAACAAGAGTGGTCCCAGGACAGAACCCTGTGGGACGCCACTTGTGACCAGTTTCGAGTCTGACATGGCTCCAGCAACTCTCACTCTGTGGGTTCTGTCTTTGAGCCAGTTTGTGACCCATCTTGTGACATAGGGGTTTATATTTAAGCTGGATAGCTTATCTATGATGCCCGAGTGGGGTATTGTGTCAAATGCCTTTGCAAGGTCCAGATAGGCTGTGTGGACTACCTTCCCTTCATCTATGGCTTTGGTGACTGTTTCGAAGAAGTCAACCAGGTTCAAAAGGCAGGATCTGCCCTTGACAAAGCCGAACTGGGTAGGATCTAGTGTCTGTAGGTCCCCAATGTCTTTGTTTATGAGCTCCATGATGATCCTCTCCATAGCCTTGCAGACTAAGCTAGTCAGGCTTATGGGGCGATAGTTTCCAGGGTCCGTAGAGGCTCCACCTTTGTGGAGTGGGACCACTGTTGCTGTACGCCATTCTGTGGGCACATATCCTGTAGTGAGGCTGAGATTGTATAGCTGTTTTATTTGAGGGATTAGTTCATCTTGGAGTTCATGTAGGACACAACCTGGGACGCCATCTGGTCCCATGGAAGCAGTGCTTTTTGCTTTGGAGAGGGCAGCCTTCACCTGAGCATCAGAGATGTTTGGGAGACAGCCCTCTGCCGGGATATATACTTGCTCTTTTGGGGGGGAGGGGGTGAAGAAGTTTTCACTGAACCTAATGGCCAAGATATTGGCGATGTCTGTGAGTTCGGTGTATTTTTTGTCGTTTAGAATCAACTCAGAACAAGTCTGGGAGTTGCATCCCAGGTTCCTAACATAACTGAAAAAAGCCTTATGATTGTCTTTGGTGTCCTGTGCAATTTTTCTCTCAAAGCTGGCCTTGGAGGATTTTATGAGGGATCGTAATTTTTTGCTAGTATTGATCAGAGATGCCTTCCCTATTAGGGATTTTGCTCTATCATGTAGTAGCTTCCTCCTTATGTTGTACAGTTTATTTATGGCAGGGGTCCACCAGACTGGACGTCTGCCTTTGGATGATTGGGTCTTGGTTTTGTTTGGGATAGCATGATCCATGCATTCCTGGAGATGTCTGTAGAATGCGTTTATATAGGATTCTGCAGTTTGGGCCATAGTTTCCACTGGCCCTGGGGCCTTGAAGGATTCCACTTTGGTTTTGAGAAGTGAGAAGTTCGCTTTTGAGAAGTTTCTCACTGTGGTTTTCTGGGCTGGGGTGGGGTCAGGATGTGTACATCCAGTGAAATTAATTTATGGTCTGATCTTACCAATGAGGGATATACTTCTGGTGTGGAGCATAGTCCTCATGTTGATAATGATCAGGTCTAGTATGTTGTCCCCTCTTGTGGGAGTGGTGACTAGTTGTTCCATAGCATTTGAATTTATAATTTCCAGGAACCTTTCGGCTAAGGTGCTGGGGCTTGAGTAGTGCTCCCAGTCGATGTTTGGGTAGTTGAAGTCGCCCAATATAATGGTGTTCGGAGAGATCTTCATGTTCTCCAATGTTTTCAGGAAAGCCGAGTGGGATTCCTGACTTTGAGAGGGTGGTCTGTAGGATGCTATAAACTGAAAAGCAGTCTTGTCCACTGTTAGTTGCACATGGATGGTCTCCGATACTTCGTGCAATGCCACTAACCTGGAGGTGTGGATACCCTTGATAAATATGGAAATTCCCCCTCCTTTTGTGGTTCAGTCCAGGTTTTGGGGCCGAAAAGCATGATATGAGGTATAGCCTGGTAGTGCTGGGGTGCTCTCTGGAGCCTTGAACCAAGTTTCTGTCACTGCACAGATATCGATGTTCTCCATACTGAGGACAGCTTCGAGTGCGTGCATCTTGAGGTTAAGACTTCTGGCGTTAAGCAGCATTACCCTTAGTTTCTTGTTCCTTGTGCTGTCTATGGGGGTGGGTTTGACTTTTGAGCCTTGCCTAAAAAAGGCACTATGGGGGTGGCAAGAGCCTTTGCCAATATCCGAAAGCCCAGTGGTGACAGGTGCAAGCCGTCCCAAGCGAAGCAACATGGCTTGTCGAGCGTGTCATCCCAGGCTGACAGACACTGGATCCCCTTTGAATGACACCAAAATTTTAGCCAATTGTTAAAATCGATCATTTTGTCTTTGTACTGTGGCATCATTCTAGGTGAGGGTAAGATGCTGCTCAAGGTCAGGGTCATACCAGCCTGGGCTACATGATCAGAGAGCTCCTCTATGTCTCTTTTCATGTAGTCCAGGGAGGTACGTCTCAGGTCATGCACACCAGCATGTACAATGACTGAGTCATATTTGTATTTGCTTTGGAGTGACCTGAGTGCTTGCGTTATGTGTCGGATCCTAGCACCCGTCAGGCAGCTCACCGTGACCTTCTCTTTATTCATCCTGGTGAGCGGGACATCAGTGTGTCTGACAATAGAGTCACCTATTACAAGAGTATCAGGTGTGTTATTCAGCCTTAAGCGCTGTGGCTGCTTGGCACACTGACTTTGTGGGCTATGTGTTGTGCGTGTTTTGTTTTGAGGAAGCGTTTGCTTGGATGTCTGCTTTGGAGGTCTCTGTTGCTTAGGTAGACTTTTATTTAGAGCCTCCAAGTATGTTTTTGTGTATTTATCTGTTTGGTTCGCTGATGTGGTGGGATTATGTGATACTGGAATTGTGTTGTGTGAGGTTACCTTCTCCTCCTGACTGGTTACACCAGTTTTGAGATGAGAGAGCTCAGCCTCCAGTTTGGCTAAATAGTTGCATCTCTCATATATATTTAACCATAGCTTATTGTTTCTTGTCACTAAGAAAGTCTTTTACCTAGTTAAGTATTTTATTACCTTTTTTTTAATATGAAATTTAAAAAAAAATCCAAAATTCAGAGTGAAGCAATAGCAGGTATGCAGTGATAGAGGGGTAGTATATGGCACTGTATTGAAAGTTGTCTTCAGCAGCCATGCTAAAAATGTAGTCTATTTCTCCTAATTTTGGTCAAAAAATCTGCAGTTGCATGGAAGAAACTGCTTTCTATCTCCATTAAACAGCCATTAAAATATACAGTAGTATGGGGCAATATTTACAGTGAGCCCCCACTGGTAAACAGCAAGCATATACAAGTAGCACAGTGGCTCGTTAATTAAGATATCACTCTCAGAGCTCTAGGACCTGGGGTCAAGCCTGATCTCTGGTCATAGTGTGGTTTGTATGTTCTCTCCATGATTGCTGGGATTTTCTTCAGGTATTTTGATTTCCTCCCAAAAACATGCTGGCCGATTGTATACACCAAACTCTATATATGTATTACATTTATCCTCACTGTTGTGGCCTAAATCCTGACTAAAAAGGGTTGATGATGACCAGTTCACTTATCCAGTTAAGTTAAATTACACTTTAGCTGCATTCTGACTCAACAGCCTGGTATCTTTGCAGAAACATGAGTTCTGTTCAGGGGCATTTGCACATTTCAAGAAATAAATATATAAAATTACAAACTTGTCTTCACAAACACCAGAGACAGAACATTACAACTATCAAAGTGCATGTGACCTTGCTAATATTTTAATACACTGAGGATAAATAATCATAAAGACTTTTCTACTGCAAGTGTAGTGGCTACTCAAGACATCTTTACTCAGGTTGTTGGGTCAAAACAAAGCGAGAGCTTGACCACACACGAGTCAACATCATGCAGTTGTTCTGTGCTGGTGGCAAGAAGCAGCCTGGAAGTTAATTAGGAGCTGCAGCATACTTAACAAGCAAAGGAATTTGCATAAAAGATGGGCCAAATGATCCTTATATTTTGATAAGGACATCTATATTTGTAGACGTGGGGTGTGCCTAGGGAATGATAACTCCTAGTTGGCGGCATTTCCCCATCTGTTTGATGGAAGGAGCAAGCAAAAGGGAAAAAGACCAAAAAAAAACTACACATATACCCAGTTAAAATCGATGTTCATTATTCCCATTTCTAAATCAAGATATGTACAGCATGTGACTATCACAGACAGAGAAATGCAGAGAGAGAGAGAGAGAGAGAGACACACACACACACACACACACACACACACACACACACACACACACGCACAGAGGGTGTGCCTGTATGTTTATGTGTACTTGTTCAGTGGGAATATGTCAGTACGCATACCTAACCCACCAAGAAGCCATTAGACAGCTGACACTGAGGCATCTCTCTGCTCACATACTTCACTGACTGAACACTCAGAAACACTGGTTGCAATAAACCTTTTGCTAACTTGTTTTGTGCAAACGGATTGATAGATATTTGGAATTTAAGCAAAGACAAGACACTTGTACACACAGAGAAATACAAAGGTAAGAAAAACAACCGTTATATTATATTGTTAAAAGGGTGGATAGTTTTGTTATTTTATAAACCTGTGGCAAAGAGCAGTTTGTGAATGTTGACAGAGATTCAGAATACTTGAAATCTGTGCACGGATTGAAAAAAGGCTTCTGTGGGCGTGTGGCTGTACTAGCAAGAATTATTTTGTTTATAGGTCAAACACAACATGATTGCTTTGTTTTGTATAGGAAATGTACTTTTAATCAGTCCACTTATATTACAAACCTTTCTTTTGCGTTTGGTTACTTTCTGTTTTTGAATGAGTGCACAGTATTTAATCCATAACACATTTTTTTTTCGTTTGTAAAAAGAAAAAGAAAATCAGTACTACTGATAAAAAGGCGATTAACGGAAAACGGCATTACATTTTAGCGGATAACATAAACAGCAAACCAACGATATTCGCATTACTATCAGATCTGTTCTCCAAAAGACAGAGAACGTTAGAATATACATACTCATTTTGTATTCTGACTTATTGTTTACAAACGGGTTGTCTTACTACTGAATTGTGAAATTACACGGATGCACTTTAAAAGAAGGATGCGCTTCAAACTCATCCCAAACCATCTTTTTTATAAGGTACAATAAGAGGGGGGGAAGTCAGTGCTAGTCTGGAGGACAGGGTGTTGTCCATCAGGGAGTCTGCTGTGGGGCACTAATGAGGAGTGTATTACCACTAATGATATACCTGAAAGACAACAATAAACCCCACTCCGCCCTATTGTGTGCCAGAGGCTTCAGGTATGCAGTCATTTGAATGTCTGAATACAAAGGTATCTGAAATGTAGGTTACTTATGCTGTGTTGCTATGTTATGATGATGACTTGGAGGATCGTTTGTACGGTGTTGAGCCGCCCTTCCGGACCATGAAAACAGGCTTAAGTAGAACCTCCGTTATGTTATACCTATCTACCTGCTGCAAGACCAACAATATTAACGATGTCATTGTGAAATTAATTAAATTGCATCGTTTGTGCACAATGGGAAAACACAGGAGGGTCTCAGCGATCTACCTGTTTCGCTGCACCTCACATGCTTTCTTAATGTATAAAACTAACGTTGGTACAATAACACGTAATTAGTTTCATAACAGTGTGTGGTTATGTCTTTTGTGAAATTTACGTTGACTTAGAGCCTGCCAGCCCGCTACTAAGCAAATACACCCAAGGATTTTTCGTTAGCCTCAAACGGCGTGAGAGCGTATTACTTTTGTTTAGAAGTACTAGCTGTGTATAATCCCACCAATATTTCCACTGAAAACACATATATACCCCACCCCAAAACACAAGCCCACGGTACATAAAATGGTCTAGACTGTATCCCATGCGCTCAAGAATCACCCATCACTACTTGTTGTTGATTCTCTTCTAGTCAGATCTGCATCACTTGACATTTTTTGTGGTTGCCATGGCAATTGCCTGTAAAGGATGGACTGGGCGTTCCTTTCGGGTTTGGGTGGTTCGAGCCACCACTGGTTGCCTAGTTACTAGCAATAAGCCCTACATTCAGGAGACCTGTCGATTTGTTTCCGCCATTCTTATTAGCTAAGAGATGGAGCAGAACAGTAAACGGAAATGGTAGCGTTTAACTGGCTTGATAGCATTATTACCTGTACTATCCGGGAAAAACCCTGAAGTAATCAGGACACTTTAAACTGTGGTATTATTAACTTGAGAAGCTGAAAAAAAGATATAATGTGAATTAACATGCATTTTATGAAGTAAAATAAGTTTATAATTCTAATTAGTCGTTGTTTGTTAAATGTAATCCATCACTTTTTCTCCCGGAATTGCCAGTTTATGAGGGATTAGGTCAGAGAACAACGGTGAGCAAAAGCCAGGGACAGTAGAAAGATATGGCTGGCATCCTTCTTGTACACCGCCGCCGACATTTTCCATATTTGATTATTCTATGCATTTAATGGTCTGGTGTTTCAAACGAGTGGAATCACAAATCTCTCTCCATTTATATTTCAGTGTATTTTATTATTTTTTAAATTGAATAACAGAGTCGGAACATACTAAAAATTAGATCAGACGTGGTTATTTAATCTTCGCTAAATCTTGCAGCGTGGTTATTTATAGTTGTCTCATTACTGGGGATACAAAATTGGACACGCACTGGATAACTGAATTTCCAAAATCAGCACACACAGAATATTATTAAAACAATGTTTATACGTGCAAGGGTGTAGCCAGGCATACTCTTTAAAGTACATTTTTCTGGGCATCACTAAGAAAATATTAGCTTTTTCAATACGAGGTTTGTCTGCTACAGTCTAAATGACTGTATCCAGCAACCAGGGAAGCCCACAGGATTTTTTGCAGGGGGGGGGTGCAAACCCAGAGCCCCCCACACACACAGCCTCCCCCCACTACCACCACACAGCCATTCCAGTGCCCCATTACTTGGCTATTTCTCCCCAGTTGCCATAAACACTGTTCAAAACTCTCAATGCTATTTTATGCTTTACTTCTACAGTGATGACAGATATTTGGATTTAATTTACAAATTTTATAGCACAAACACTGATAGACATTTGCTAACAAATCAACAGTCTTACAATGAAAAGAGACTTGACATTAAAACTTCTCTACCTTTGAAACTTACATTTACTGAAAGAGCATTGAAACACACATTCAAAGAAAATGCATCTGGCCAGTGGTGTGTTAAGTTTACCTTTGGGCTTTTTTTCAAATTGTAGGCCCCTTGCACACATTTTTAGTGAATCAATTATAATATATAATAATTGAATTATGTCTCTTGTATAATACAGCACCAATTGATAGAGTGTGTTTTAAGTCTATAGTTTTGAATATTTTGCCATTAAGCAATGAAACAAAACATATGAACCAATAATGACAAGCTGCCCACTCCATAAAAGGCCATGCAAACTTCTGTCATTACAGTCCACCAATATCAGTCAATATGCACAATCTCTGCAGAAGTAAAATTCATCTGAATAATTCCACATTAAAGAGATCTGAAACTAATAAAGAGGTTGTTGCTAGAAAACAACTTTATACTTCAGTGTTTCATCTACAAAGTCAGTGCCTGCTGCCCTTGGAGAATAAATTGCCTATGTTACAGAAAAAAAATGATAAGCTGCTATACTGCAATAGGGAATGGGTGGCAAGCTAAAAAAACAGGTACATAGTTACTAGGCACCTTATCCAAAGGACATACTCAGGTCTGCAGCACCCCACTCCCTTAAAATACAAATCGATATGCTGTGGGAATAGAACCTGTAGACCCCTGCATCAAGATGCAAGTATGCTACCTGCTGTGTTACTAACACTGCTTTAGAATTCTATATGACAATAGTGGTACTGTTTGCTGAACAAAATAGTTGTACATTTTAAGCAGACATAGCATGAGCAGCAGTAAACTTCATTTCCCTTGAAGCACACAATTCCTTGAAAATGCACTTGAAAATAAATTCCACCTGCTACCTCTTAACTAAGACATTTCTCTCTCTCTCTCTCTCTCTCTCTCACACACACACACACACACACACACACACACACACACACACACCTCAACCTCTTAGTGCAAGAAATCCGGACAAAGCCTAAAATAAATAGGGATAGCTTATAAATATTTCTCTCATGAACTTAGACAATTGCTAGAAAAACAAGATTTGTGGTAGCATGCATTTTTCCAAAGGATATGATGTCTAAAACTCAAACGTCTGTCATTATTTAGCAACTTCAATCCTTTTTAGGAGGAATTTAGGACAAAAATCTGGACATTCTGCAAAAACCTGGACAACTGAGGAGTATGCTATCCCCCTCTTCTACATACATACACACATACACACACACCCATACAATGGACAAGGCCCCAAACTAGGGACACATTGAGAAAGTTGCTTGAACAACAGGATTTGTGTTAAAATGCATTTTCTGAAGGATATAAAGTCTGAAACTCAAATGCATGTCATTATTTAGTAACTTTAATCCTTAGCTCATCCCAGTGATTTGTCGAAAATAGAATTTTTATGAGGAACAGACAAAAAATATAAGGCAAAAATCTGGACATTCTGTGAAAATCTGTACAGTTGTGAGATATGAATACATCCCCCTACCTTCTTAGAAAGTGGATAGAACAACAAGTTTTGCATTAGTGTGCATTTTCTGAAAGATGTGAAGTCTAAAGCTCAAATGTCTGCCATTGCCATTATTTTCTGACTTCAGTCCTCAATGATTTGCCAGAGAAACATAATTTTATGAAAAACAAACCGAAAATATGAGGCAAAAATCTGGATAATTGCACCTGCTTGCAGACAACCTTGGTTCTGCCTCTTAACTGGATGTATCATTAGAATTGCTGGTGGTCAGCATTAACCTTTCACCTTCCTACCTCAGTTAAAGCTAAACAGACATAACCACATAGTCTTTAATGGAACAACAAATACTGAATAAATGAAATTATTAAACTATGTAAATTCACTTGTTAGCAGTTATCTGGACATTTTCCAGAAAACTAGCTGTCCCAAGTAATAACACTCATTCCTGATGTCTTCAACAGCGACATAACAACCATCAACTCAGTAAGTTGCAAACATGGTATAGAGAACTGTATATATGCCAGTTGACCTGGTGTGACTAAATCTGTCTGACATTTTCCTCTAAAATCCAGCTATCCATACAGCTCTTAGAATCTATTTGCAAATGAAGGATTCTGAGCTTTATTCTAAAATCATAGCAGAAGCTGCAGCTGAGCTGAGAAAAAGAATGTACTTGTTAAGCACAGACTCTAGGCTGACATACACCACCTAATATTTGAACCACAATCAATAAATACATATGCAGTGAGAGTATGAATCCCCCCACACTCCTACCTCCCTCTTGCTTACACACACACACACACACACACACACACACACACACACACACACCCATATGCACATGCACACACATACACACACACATCCCTACCTTTATTACCTACTTCTTACATACACACATACATAACCCTACCTACCTAGCTACTTCTTACAGCCACACACCCCTACCTACCTATTTCTTACACACACACACACACACACACACACACACACACACACACACACACACCTTTTAAACACTTAAGAACACACACTCCTACCTCCCACTTGTACATTCGTCCATAGTGCAAACATCTTCTGGAATTTAAATTCCACTTGGGCACAAAAGATGAAGATGTAAACTATCGAACCAACGGAAAAGATGAAAACAGGTCACAAACACTTGTTCCTTCTTTGCAGCCCATTGCAAAGGGTGTTCTTAAAGAAGAATGCCCTTAAAAAACAACATTTTTTTCATAAAAAGAAAATTAATCTCCCGGCCAGCCTGTTCTAGAGGAAATGCAACTGCACACCGTTGCACCTGCCTGCTGGCACATGTGCCAGCAATCAATCTAAAACTTGCTTATATAATTAATTTCTAATCCAATAACAAGGTATTTGAAGGTTTTAGAGAAAAACACTAAAAATAATGAGTTTAAATGTTTGGAGGGGTAACATTTTGTGACATGTACACATTTTTTTAATGCTGGGTTGTGGGGGGCAGCCTTAAGAGATTGTGGCTACAAAATGGAATTCTCTAACTGCACCTCGGTATAAGTGTACAGATTTTAAGTTTACAAGAAAATGGCTGCCTTTTTTAAAGTTTATTTGTTTGTTAAGTGTTATAATGGACTGATCCAAGAAATGTCAGCAATCAAAGAAAGGTCATGTCTACTTAACTTTTGAGAAGGTAACTAAGGAATGGATGAAGGGAAAACAGTGCATACTGCCTACATAGGCCTGGCAGGGGCATTTGACACAATTCCCCACTATGCATAAATCCCAACTGAACTCATTGGATTGCCAACTGGCTCACAGATAGGATACAAAAAGCTAGGATTGATGAGACCGCCTCCTCCAAGAGGCAGGTCACTAGTGGAGCATATCAGGGCTCTGTGCTGGGCCAACCCTGTTTGGCATCTGCTTCTTATAGGTCAAAGCTAATGTCAATGGCCTCTGGCTTACCAAGTTCCAGAAGATTGCAAATTGGGAGCTATCATAAATTCCCCCATGACACTAACATTCTGCAAGAGGGTCTATTAGAGACAAATGACTGGTGCCAAAGCCACGGATTGATACTCGATGCAAAGAAGTGCATTATATTGCCTCTTGGGAAGATGTATATCCAGACAAATTTCTCCATTGATAAGACACCCCTGTGATTTGACCAGGTAGTTAGAGATCTGGGAACATCTGTTGGCAGTAATCTGGCCTTCAACCAACAGGTAGCTAGGGTAAAAAACCAACAGCAGCCACAGTGTAGAAATGAACTTGTAATATCAAAAAATATACACTGCAGACAGCTGGACCACATGCTTGAGTTAAAAGTCCAATTTTAATGAAACTTTTAAAAACAGATTGAGCGCTTTCATCCCCTTCTACTGGGACTTTAACAGAATCTGTAATCACATCACACCAGTACATTTAAATATACAATTAATGAATGCCTTGTCCAATAAAATAATTTGAAATAATTAAAGGTATCTGCACCATTCTAAAACTCTTCCCCTAAAATCATAAATTAAACATTAAAAAATGTGCTAAATATTTAACACTGTGTATACATACATAAGTGTTGTTCTAAAGTGTAAATATCTTTATACTAAATAATAGCTTTTTTATTAAGTATAGGCTTGAGGGATATGTTTTCATTAAGACCTTGTAAATGCATGGGATATAGCTTAATTTGCCATTTCAGCTCCCTTTCTTCAATAAAGGATCTGTAATCTTCACCTCTTGAGTACCTAACTATCATATCCCCACATAACTTTTTAGCAATCTCCTAACACACCCTTCCCAACAAACATACTTCCTTCCATTAAGACACATGTTACCATGGGATGCATTTGGGTTGGTTTGCATGGCTAGGCTTGTAAAGGACATGGTGGTTAGCTTAGTATATTCCTATGAACCTAAGTAGTTATCTGAGTCAAAGTGAAACTGTAGACAAGATAAACAACAAATTATCACAAACATCATCGTAGTAACACAGGTTTAACAGCAGCACTTGTAGAATGCTAGTCAGCAAGACAGAACAGCAATACATCACAAATATTAAAAAAATAGTAGTACTAATAGTATATATCAGAAACGGTTTACATTGAAAACCTTGAAAGTGCAACGGTCGACCAGCATGTGGTCAAATGGCAGTTTTCAAGTCGGCAGATTGTCGAACCAAAATGTATCAACTACACTACAGCAAACGGGTAGTGTAGTTTGAGTACTTGGGTTTGACATTGTGCAGGGAAATCATGGTTTAGTGAGGAACAGGGAATTAGCCCATCTCCTCACTGTAGTGCAATCTCGGAGTTGGTATATTTAATGTGTAGGGGGTGTGAGGAGCACAGCCCACCACATGGGGGGTGCAGGGGGGCATAGCGCCCTGCAAAATAGTAGAATTAATGTACCAGTGAATGTAGAGTGCAACGGTACATAAATGTGCATAGCAGGAGGTGAGTGACATTACCTCCTGCTATGTTGAATACATAGAACTACAGATGTTGATGTATTCATTTTCGCCATGGTTGCTGTTTCAAAATTCTGAATTCAGCATTTCGAGTCGACATTCTGAATGGTCGACCAAAGTGAATTCGGAATTTCAGTAGTAAACCTCCAGAAACATACAGCAGTATAAGAACAGTTGCAGCAAAACCAGAAAGGGGAGTACAATTGGTTGCAGAATGTTGTTATTTAGAATTGTCAACCATGAACTGTAAGAAAGAAGGGGGTTTTGAATATTATTTGCATCTTGTGTGTAGTTAGTATATTTTCATGAGCTGAGATAGACCATTTATGAAGGAAAAGTAAGATGATTGGCAGCTGGCTAGCATGAGTTTTAAGTGTTCTGTTAATTGGGCATTTATGTATATTTGATGTAAAGTCCTGCTTCCAGTATGTGAGATAATCAAATGAAGTGCCAAGTGGTTTTGAGAAGTTAATGAGCAGTGTAACTCCTACTGTGTGATGATTAAGATATGGTGCAGCACAGCAGTCGCTCTAAGTAATGATTATTACACAAAATGTAGAGCTGAAACAGAAAGAGAGGAAAAGCTCCACACAGTTTAAGAAGTAAAGACAATATCCCATTACTTGCTGGAACATTGATTTGAAGAGAACCGAGACACAGTCTCAGATCCACTGCTAACAATGCAGTAAATGTAATGTTCCATGCATAAATTAAAAGGGTGTTTTGCTACCTTGACCCCATTTCTCTAGGGTTGTATTTCTGCTAATTTAAAAAATACAAGTATCGTGCACTGCCAACACCTAAGGCATTATCTGTCTGACTGATACAACATGCGTTTAGGGCCTTTTATTTATCTTTCTTTGTGATTCCTGTAGGTGAACTTGACCACTAAGGTCATGCTCTTGCCAAAAAAAGCAAAAGAGAAGGCTAAACCTCAAAATACACTCTCTCGAGGCACTCCTAAAAATGGAAAACATCGATATCTGTGCAGTAACTGAGACCTGGTTCAAGGCTCCAGAGAGCACCACTGCAATACCAGGCTACAACTCTTACCACACTTTTCGGCCACCAAACCAGGATCAAAACACTAAAGGTGGAGGAGTGTCCATACTCACCAAGGATATTCACACCACCAGGTTAGTTTCCCAACACAATGCGTCTGAAATTCTCCAGGTGCAACTAACACTAGGTAAGACTGCAATCCAAATTGTAGCTTGCTACAGATCCCCTACCATGCCCCAAGATTCTCACTACACCTTTCTAAACATACTGGAAAATATTAATATACAACCAAACACCCTAATACTGGGTGATTTCAACTACCCTGCCATTAACTGGGAAAACTACTCATGTACCAACAACTTTTCCCAACGGTTCTTGGAATTCATAAATTCCAATGCCCTGGATCAACTAATCCATAGTCCCACCAGAGGCTCCAATATCCTAGACCTGGTCATTACCAACATGGGAAATCGATGCTCCACACCTATGGTCACCCCCTCGTTGGTCAGGTCAGACCATAAGCTAATCAGCCTTAACATCCACATCCCACCCCCACCCCCCAGTAAGGAAACCTCCATAAAAAGCTTCTACAAAGCCAACTTCATGCTACTCAAGTCAGAAGTTACAAACTTCATGACACCCATGCAGACGGGAACTGAAAGTTCGACTACTGAGTCCTACACTAAGGCACTGTATGAGCACATCCACTCATGCTTGAATCCTACCATCCCAAATAGAATCAAGATGCTCTCCTCCAAAAAAAGGAAGCCAGTCTGGTGGTCCCCTGCCATAAACAAACTATACAACAAAAGGAAGAAACTGTTGCAGAAAAGAGGAAAATCCCAGGATACAAAAAACTCCCTTACTAGCCTCAGTAAGAAGCTGAGATCCCCCATAAAATCCTCCAAAGCTAGTTATGAAAATAAAATTGCCAAAGATTCCAAAGACAACCACAAGGCATTCTATAACTATGTCAAGAATCTAAATGGCAATGCTCAGATCTGCTCTGAGCTACAACAGAATGGCATTAAATATACTGATTCCAAGGATATTGCCAATATCCTGGCAGATCAATTCAGTGCCAACGTCACCCCCCTCTCACCCCCTAAATGGCCCATCTCAATACTGGAAGATTGCCAAATTCCGGTAATAACGGCCACACAGATAAAAAACGCACTCTCCAAAGCTAAGAATACAGCATCCAGGGGACCAGATGACATCCCGGGCTGTGTACTATATGAATTACAAAATGAACTGGCACCTCACCTAAGTGTCATCTTCAGTTATACCCTCACCTCAGGCTTCATGCCCACTGAGTGGTGCACAGCTACAGTTATCCCACTCCACAAGGGGGGATCTACCTTGGATCCCGGGAACTACCACCCCATCAGTCTGATGAGCCTGATCTGCAAGGCCATGGAATGTATTATCATGGAACTTATAAACAAAGACATTGGCAACCTTAAAACACTGGACCCCATCCAGTTTGGGTTTGTGAAGGGCTGATCTTGTCTCCTGAACCTGATTGACTTCTTTGAATCAGTCTCCAGAGCCGTGGACGAGGGTAAGGCAGTTCACACAGCCTATCTGGACCTCACCAAGACCTTTGACACCATCCCCCACTCTGGAATCATAGATAAACTTACTAAGCTTGGCATTAATCCCTACGTCACTCAATGGGTTGCCAGTTGGCTTACTGACAGAACCCACACTGTAAAAGTAGCTGACTCCAAATCCAGCTCCAGACAGGTGACAAGTGGAGTACCTCAGGGTTCAGTCCTGTGACCTCTCTTGCTTGGCATGTACTTCTCTGAAGTGCAGGCCAGCACTAAGGGACTCTGGCTAGCAAAGTTTGCAGATGACTGCAAACTGGGAGCCATTATTGAATCCCCAAATGATGTGGATACTCTACAAAAGGGTCTTACAGAAACAGATGCTTGGTGCCAGAGCCATGGGCTCAAGCTCAATGCCAAGAAATGTATAGTTATCCCCTTTGGGAAAAAACATGTACCCATGAATTACCACATAGGTGGCAGTACACTAAACACCAAAAGTGTGATAAGACACTCAGGGACACAGGTGGACAGTGGTCTCACCTTCAATAACCACATCGCCACAACAGTCAGGAAATCCTTCTATGTGGCACACCTCATCACTAAGGGCTTTTCATCCAGAAAAAAGGAGGTCATTGTCCCACTGTACTCATCCCTTATTAGACCCATTATAGAATACAATGCCCCATTTGGTATGTACCTCTCAAGACATCTGCAACAACTGGAAAGGCTGCAGAAATACCTCTCTAAAAGAATCACAGGACTAAAGCAGATGCCCTATACTGACCATCTTAAAAAACTCCAGCTATACTCTGTCACATACCGTCTACTCCAAGGCAATCTCTGCTTAACATACAAGGCCATGTCAAACCCAGAGCTGTTGGACATGCTACACTTAAAGAAATCCCAATCCCTCAGAGCTGCATGCTCCAGGGATCTAAACTTTGTAATCACAATAAACAAAACATGCTGGAGGGATAGGTTCCTGACCCAGAGACTCCCCAGACTCTGGAATAGACTGCCCATACATGTCAAGCAGAGTGCCTCTTTGGCCCTCTTCAAAAGGAACCTTGATGATTGGATGGGAGAAAGGAAATTCACCCCGGGGATCATGTCAGTCACCCTGCTAGACAGGGGTCCAGGGAAGTAAATAGTGTGGGAAGAGATAGCCAGGGAATTGTTATGGTTAGGCTTGTATAGGCCCTAGGGCCGATAGCCTAGTACTAACCTATGAACCTATGGACCTATGAGACATAAAAGGGCATTTAATACCAGTATCAGGAAAGGTTAACACATGCTTAATAATGCCAACATACAAATAAACAATGTTTTTACAATGTCTTGCAAATAATCTTGTTCCAACCTAGTTCTCCTCCTGGGGATTACTGTACTATTCTCTGTAGACCTTACCTGCGTGAGAGCTCTAAGAAGAACATGTGTTTACCCTTATTTAATCAAGGCACCCCAAATAAGTTTTCCTTTGTGTATTTTTCTATATTGAAAAGAGCAGCTTGAAAATGCATAAAAAGACAGAGAGAGAGGGAGGGGAGAGAGAGAGAGAGAGAGAACACAATTCTTTTTTGGTGAGAGGAAATTCCTCACCTTGTACCATCCCTGTGTGGTGGGGGTAGGCCCCACCAATGCACACAGACACACACACACACACACACACACACACACACACACACACACACACACACACACACACACACTTCCCAGACTCCAGGATCACACAACAAACAGTGTGGAAAATGAAAAACCCAACTGCAGTACTGCAGCGTATTGCTTAAGCATGCAGTACAAGCCAATGCAGTTTCAGAAAAAACATGATTTAAAAAATTAAATATATATTTACATGAAGTACATTCAATGAAGTGTAGGATTCCATGGGCACCAAAATCACTAACTACAGGGTTCTAGCCCTGGCTGGTTTCTTACACTGGGCAGTAGCACCAGGTAATCCTCATGTATTGCGTATTTTTTATAGTTTTAGGGGTATACAGTTTTCTGCTTACATCTCAAATGCTATTACAATGAACTGACTTTCTAGCTTTACTCCTTATGACCCTTCTCTTTGTTTCGTGTTCTTCCATACATTTCATAATTCATTTCCCATCTGTCACTAAGTCATATGTCTTCTCATAATTGTAGTTCTCACTTTTACCTATACTTCATATGCTTCACTTTTATGAATGTTTATGCAGCCTCTTCCAATATAGTACTTGTTCAGTGATTAACTAGACATGCACACTCTTTAACTGACTACAGCTGACATCCTCTCTCCTGCTGCTTTATCTCACTTTTTTTTTTTTTTTTTCTGTAACTGACTTGTTTATCTATTCTGCTTCGGACACATCAATTTGGTCTGACTTCCTTTCACTTATTACACTGCATCAGAAAAAAAAAACGTAATGTGTTATCTTTTGTTTGTTGATTTTAATCAATTCAGTTCCAATGTAATTAACTCAGCATTACATTCTTGTATTGGTTTATTTTTGACAACCTTACCTGAAATTATTTTCTTTGCTGATTGATTGCCATGACTGTTAACCACATATCTTAGTGTTTCTTTTTTGACTGTACAGCCAGATTATGGCTAAAAATGGTCTTCCCAGATGAGCCCACTTACCCAGCTAACAAACAGATATTTAAAAAAGGCACAATACACTAGTAGTTGGCTATATGCATGTCCTGCATAATCAAATGAGGTATAGTTCTCTACACAAAATGCCCTATTCCTGTTGCATTCCCCATATGGAAGACTCTGTCTGCCACCCTCCCCCCTTTTATATATTTATTAACTCCAAGATTGCACATGACAGTTCATTCTTTCTACATAGAGAACTGCGGTCTCTGTAGAGGGAATTGTTTACCCATTTTCCATTACATTGCTCATCTAAACAGACCCTAAAAAGTGGGCCATTCAATGAGTAGGGCACTTGATGAGAGAAACTGGACCAAGAGTCTTGTGCTATATTGTGTTTGTAAGGCAAACACCTTAACAATTAGGCCACCCTCCCAACAGACTGCTGCCTAGCCTTTATAACAGACTGGTCAGGGGAATCATAATAAATTCAGTGCCCCCTGAAAAAGCAGTAGGAGAAAGAACCTGTGGTATTGTAAGATTTTTGTAAGAGACATCATGGAGGGGGGGGGGGGTGTGGATCACATACATTTATGCAGGTAGCACAAACTTGTGCGGCAGTATACCTATGCAGAGTTAAATGGAAGGGTTAAGTCTGACTGGTTTAAATTCAATGCAGCAAAAGTACAAGTTGTTGCATCTGGAAAACACAGGAGGAAGTACACACAGAGGATTTACTAACTACAACAAAATGTAAATAGATCTGGTGTAATCATGTCTTCTGATATACAACTAGGCAAGAAAGCAGTTTAGGAACTCAATTTAGGTTAAGGAGAAAAATATGTATAACAACATACATTGTACAGTATAAAGTTGGTCAGACATGATTTGGAGTGCATCATGTTATTCTGGAGACCCTGTCCTGCCTCAGTATTTGATGGATGCAAGCAATCTGTTAAAGGTGATAAACCTGGTACAGAATCTGTACAAGAAACCAAATTAACAAAGACTAAAACAGCTTAATACATATACCACAGAGCAACAGTCCATGACAGATGCCTCAGATCTATAAAGCAAAATAACCAAATAACTTGTGAGAACAAAGGCATATAGTCTGACAATGGGTAGGGCAGAAAGTGAAGATACTTTCTACCAGAGAGTAGTATTGTGTACTCATGGAAACAACCTGAATGAGATAATAACTTCAAAAATAGTGTCACAGTTCAGGAGTGTTGATTTCAGTGACTGTGACTGGTACACAGGCTAAGTAGTGATTTCAGTCTGGAATAGATGTAAGCAGCCAAACAGTTAAAAATGTTCAACAAAATTTATTAAATATGTACCTTCAGTGAGACATCTGAGTTATTTTGATCAAAGCAAGAATTTAAAACTATTTTCCATGCACAGCGGATATTTTAGGAGCAAAAGTCTACTAGCTTACAGAGTTCATACTGACAATGTATTACAGGCAGATGTTTTTTTTTACATAATAACACAAGAACAATAAAAAACAGAACCATGCAACAAAATCAATACTAGTAGGTATAGTCAATATAAAAGGAAACCCTCATATTTACAACTACATGTACTATTTACAACATTATTCATAAAATTAATTTGAAGCAGGTTATATAACAAAGGATAGTGTAACAGAATTGAAAGCATATAAAAAAATTACAAAACTAATTCTAATACATTCCTTAAAGTTGGCAGCCAAGAATGTTTTGGGAATCAGCCACGGACAAAAATTTAAGACATTTAATGTAATCTAAAGCAAGAAGTTTAAAGTTTACCAGTTTTGAGCTTTAATGTCCAGCCAGTTATTTGTAGTATATAACTTTATAAGCATGAAAATAGTCAAATAAGTTTTAAAATCAGTGGAATTTAGTTTCTTAGGAGGAATATGCAGTAATACAAACTGCCACGTTAATAATAAATACTTATAACCAGCTTTATAAATTTTGCACTGGAGAATGGACCATAACCGTTTAGAGAATTCATATTCCTAAAAATATGTAACAAATCAGCTTTGTAGCATCGCGTGCAGAACATATAAAGGAATAATCAGGGAAAGTTTTTGCTTTCTTATAAGGTAATAAATGAGCACTATTCAAGGTCATAACTTGGGAGAAGTATAATTTCTTAATAGAAATATATTTCAAGTTAATTGAATTAAAGATGCTGTATCTGTATTCCTGTTAAATAACAAATCATACTGGGACCGGTATGAAGCGGTGTGGTAGATATCTTGGAATTTGAAGTTAATAATCAACTTATATGAATGAGACAGAGTTTTTTAGAAGTCATCGCAGTCCATAGACTTTTTGAAAAGCATAAAGATTCCTCGGGTTGAGGTCTGACTTTAAGTTTATGTTGAACGATATAAAAAATGTGATCAATTAAAAGTGTATAACCCATGGGAATAATTGCATTTTAATTTATTTGATGTGTAGAAGGGATCCAAACAAATTATTGGCAGATCTTGACCTGATTCCTACTGCCAATCATAGAGCTCATAGATATAATAACATAAACTTTTACAATAGTAAAGACAAACAACTATCGGATACAAAATTGTCACTCAAACTATAACCAGACTCTGGAATAAAATTTCTTGTGAGATCAGATTGTCTGACACTATGGATTTATTTAAACTAAGGCCAGAAGCCTTCGTGGATGATGAGGTATGCAACACGTCTTTTAATGAAACAGTGTTCTACAATGGTCTTTGGGTCTGACTGCTACATAAACAACTTATGAAAACTTATGAGTTGGTTTTATATATAGATATATATATATATATAAGCACATCGACAGAAGGACAACACAGGCCTGTCCAGTCTTTGTGCTGCAGCAACCCCCTGCTAAGTATTTTCTCTCCCTTTCAATTTCCACTTTTATTTTATCTGTCCTGTGCTAATTTAAAGATGTCTCTTGTTCCTAGTTTCACAATCTCCTTCTGTAATCTTTTCTATTTTTTACCACTCAATCTGTGAAATAGTTCTTCCCCATTCCTGCTATGAATCATTTTTCCATCTGTTTGCTACTTCTGTCCTATATTCCCCATATCATACCTTTCAGTTGTCCAGATTTTTGCCTCATATTTTCTGTCTGTTCTTCATGTTTTTGATTTTCTAGCAAATCACTGAGAATTGAAGCCACTAAATAATGGCAGACATTTGTATTGCAGACTTCATATTCTTCAGAATATGCATCTGAGTGCAAAATCTGTTATTCCAGCAACTTTTCTAAGTTGATAACAGTAGTATTTAAAATCAGTCCCTCATTTTGGGTCTTTGCCTCTCCCTGATTATTTTTGGCTAAGAGGAATATTCAAAATCTGTCCCTGATTTTGGGTCTTTGCACCCCCCCATTATTTTTGGCTTTGTCCAGATTTCTTGCGCCAAGAATTTGATTGGTATGTCCCATATCCTTCCTCCTGAGCTCTAATCCTGACAGTCTTTTCTTTAGCATTTTGTGTCCATATCACACTCTCTTATCCTTTCTCTGAAATAAATATTTTTAGACTCTCTAGCCTCTCTTTGCATGACTTTTGTTCTAGTCTTCAAGTCATTTTCATATTTTTATGTTCTCCTCTCTCTCTCTCTTCACTATCTCCATTTAATTATCCCTAAATAATATCCAAAATCAAGTATAGTATTCTAAATGCAGTTTCACTAAAGCTATGCAGAGTGGAATTATGATCTTGGCACCAATAGATTTCTCGTTGTGAGTTATGCACCCTTAAATATGTTGGCCTTTGCTACTCCTTTCTCATTTTACTCTTGGTAAGCTTGTTTTAGATTTGATATTGACCCTCCCCATCCAGTCCTTTTATCTCTGTATGGTTGTCAAAATGTTTTCCTCTGTTATACACTGTCTGCCTCCTACTGGATCTACTAATTTCTGCTGCTACTTTTTTAATATATATTGCCTCTGTACCAAATGGGGAAAATAGAAAGTGTCGCAAAAGGTCTGATTTCTTAGAGTGACTTATGGAAAGGCTGCCATTTTCTGAATACCAGAGGTGTAACAGAGTCATTATATGCCACCTATCAAAGGATGTTGTGAGCATCGTGTAAGGCATGCAGAAAGCCATACACATTCAAACAGATTACTGTTATAGTGTTTTGAGTTTTAGAAGCTTGATGGTAGTCTTTATCATATAGTCAGAAATTGGGACAGCTTTTTTTACCCTCATGCTGCAGTAACCCACGCGTTTGTTATATTTATTGGAGGACAACTCCACCAAAATGTGAAGATTTTCTCACCATGTATTGATAATTCTTTTGCTTTAAGCCAACATCAAGAGTGGCTTATGCAAAGAAATTATGATTTGGACATTATTTTAGTTACTTTTCCCCCTCTCTACAGTGTGCCTTTTTCAGCAGTTTGTTTTCAGGTCCTTTTGCTTTTCTATAAAATCTTGTGTATGTGTTAAGTACTATTTTCTCCCTTTTCCGTCAGTGTACATGTTTCTGTAGCTTCTCTGCTCACCATTTTACCTTTCAATAAAATCTTGCTGTGTTTCCTTCGGATATTTGTCATAGCACTTGCTTCATCATGTAGGCAGTTCTTGGTTGAGGCTAGTCAGGAAACAGGAGAGTGTTAGCTGCATCTATAACATTTACAAACGTAAAAATTAATTAAGTCACTTATTCTTGCTGCAGTAATCTAGCTACAGAACCAAGTGAAGGTCTTAAGCTTGGGCAGTCTGCAGTCAGTCTTTGCTAAGTAAATTTGTAGTTGCAGGTGACTAGCCTCATACCTGCACTAGAAAGTGTGTGTGCCATCATTGCAGTTCTGAGACTGAACAAAAACACCTATGTTTAATGCAATTAAAGAAATGGATAGGCAAGTCACAGAAAATCATTAACATGGAGACACTGGAGAGAGGAGTAAGTGCACAAGCTGAAAGGCAAAAAGTATATACACACACTCTTATAACATATGTATACATGCATGTGTACATGTGTATCAAATGTGCAAATAAAATCACTAAAAAAAGTTTAAAACATACTTTTAGGCAAAGTGTCAAGCCCCTCCTGCACTCCTCATGTGGGGGTGCTCCATCCCCATAACCAACTGCTAATTATATACATATATACATACACTAACTTCAAGATTGCACAAAACTGGAATAAAGACATATTCCCCAACCGCAGAGATTGTGCAGGTTTGCACATCTGTTGACCATCTTATTAACTGAGCACTCCCACAGATGCGCAGCAGACACATACACACACACACACACACACACACACACACACACACACACACACACACACACGCACACAGATACACACACACACACACTATCCCATTAAGTGTTCAAACTACCCTTGCTGTGATTTTTATTCCTATACTTCACATTTGTGAATGAATGTTTCTGGGATCATACCACTAAGTATTGAAAGGAGACCCTTCTGCAAGATCAGGCATTTAGGTGCTGCCTCTGTCCATTAGCAGAACAGGGAGCAGTCCTGGGGTAAACATTATTATTACCATCCATTGTTTTAAGTTGTGTTTGAATAGGGACAAAGATGAGCTTTGTTTTATGTGGATGAGGAGTGGGTTTCAGAGTAGTGGTATCATGTACCTGTCCCTCCGTAGGCTCATAGGAAGTTACTAGGCTAATGGCCCTAGGGCCCTTACAAGTCTAGCCAAGTTCTAGCCTTATTTCCATGATCAGCACCTATTGCAGAAGAGATTGTGGTCTTTGTGCAGTAGGTCCATTAGTACTGGGTCAGAGAGTGCCTTATAGACCAGGCACAGATCACCTCTTAACAAACTGTAAACGACTGAGCATAGCAATAGGGCTTTGAGGCAGTCTGTGTAGGTCATGGGTTTAGATCCTCTATTTTCTTTTTGAAGAACCTCTGCGGGCACTATAGTTCTTGCTGCTTGGACAGGTACATACCAAAGGGGACACTGTACCCAATGATGTGTCTGATGTGAGCTGAATGCAGTGGTGCAATGACATGTCCGAACTGAGATGATATCGTTTTGCTTATATGTTAAGTAAGCAGTATAGAAAGACTTCCACACAGCAGTAGACATATTCTGGTCAAGTACTAGGTCACTGTCTATGTATATTCTGAAATCTCTAATTACAGGGTATATTGTCAATGTGGTAGTTTTCTAGAACAGTCAGTTCCCAAAAGGATACAGTAATGGCACCAATTATTTGTTTGGGACATGGCTTCCTGGAGGATGGTCAAGTCTTTTCAGAATTCACTGACTGCTCCCAGTTTAATTTCATCATGTAAACATGGTCAGCCAAACACCTTTGACATTTGCTTGGACTTCTGAGAAGTAATTGACAAACGAGACTTATCCCAGCACTGAGCCCAGTGAGACTTCACTTGACTGGTCTTTTAGTGGAGATTGCGTCCCCTATCTTGACTTCCTGTGTTCTATGTGTTAGACAGTTGGAAATCCAGCAGGTGACAATGTTTTTTTTCCTAATTTAGAAAACCTTTCTACAATGTCTAAGTGGGTTATTGAGCCAAAAGCTTTAGCCAAGTCTAAGTAGGTGGTGTGTACCGTCTTGCATTTGTCTAGTGCTTTGGTGACTTTTTTAAAAAAATCCACTAAGTTAAGTAAGCATGGCCTGCCTTTGGAGAAAACACACTAGGATGGGTCCAGTGGTTAAAGGTTTCCTATGTCCTTATTCCATGACTTTTCATGGCTTTATATATGAGGCTGGTCAGACTTATGGGTCAGCCAGTAGTTATCTGAATCAGTGCATGCCTCTCCCTTGTGCAAGGGTTATAGAGGTTACTATCTTCCATTCAGTTGGTACAAACCCCATTTGAAGGCTGATGTTGAACAGTGTTGTTAGGAGAACGGATAAGCTATGCTTCCTGCTATTTAGGATATACACTGGGACATTGGCAGGACGCATAGCTGCAGTATTTTTGGCTTTTAAGAGAGCTTTCAAGACTTCATCCAGTTTGATAGCTAGTATTTCTTGTGAGATATTAAACGGTGAGATGAGGTGAAGTTGGAGCTAAATTTATTATTCAGCAGGTTTGCTATATCTTCACCTTCAGTGTAGGTGATATCATTCACAATCATCTCAGCAATTTGTTGAATATTACTTTTGAGATTACAGGCATAGCTGAAGATGTAACCAAACCACAGTGCAGAACACAGCCCACTATTGTACTCATTACATGTTTAATGAAAAGTTTAAAATTAAGGACTGGGCGCCTTCGTCCTACACTTTAAAAAGGCTTCATCAGAGTAATGGTCTGGTGTAACCAGAAACTATATATACAAAACACACAACCAATCAGAAGCAAGACTAGTTAATTAATGAGATGATGTCACTTCACAAAATTCTCACTAAATTAATTAGGTTAGAAAATAAAACCCAGCTTGTATAACACGTGTTCATCTACAAGCAAATATCAATTACAATTAAATACAAACTAATATAAAATATTTTTTAACAATAATGACAGTGATCCACATATTCATATTATAGCTGTTTCATCTTAAGTACACTGGAGAGGGGCACTGTGTTATTAATACTTGGAGCAATCGAGGCATTAAGTCTCATCTGCCAGGTGAGTTCCTTGAATTCATGTAAAGTGTCATGATACCCACTTAAATTGGTTACCACCACCCTATCAACAACAAAAAATAAAAACTTGTTAAAATTAGGACATTCAGGAGTATGCCTAAATAAGGCATTGGTGGTCTTCTTTTTTCTAATGTCATAAATGTGCTCACATATTCTATCTTTAAGTTTTCTAATAATTTTCTATACATAAAATGAGTTACATGAGCTGCATGTAGCCAAGTAGACAATGGGATTAGTATTACAGTTACACTTCTCCAGGCATGGTATGGCTCTCTCAGAGTTGTACACTATCACATAAGGGCCTTCGTAGGTAAACCTACACATCTTGCAGGTTCCACATTTCTGCATGGTGCCATGACCCGTAGATCCCCCTCCCCCCACAAGGCAATTCCAATATGATCTTAGTATTTTTACCTTTGGAATAAACAATCATTGGGGCAGTTTCTAGACTCTTTTTGATCTCATCAGTAAATATTATGTCCCAGTATAACCTTACTGTACTGGTATAAAGGTAGACATCCTTACAGAATGGAACAATAGAAACAGGGATTGAATTATCAACCACATTGTTTCATGTCCTCCCTAAGGATGGTCCACCTCTATTCACTGATGTGCAGAATTTCAGTTTTATTCTTAAAATGGGTGGAAAGTGATTGTGTTGATGTCTCACCACTTCAGCTCTAATATCCTTTAACAACTGACTAGGGTAACCCCTTTGTACAAACAAACAAATCAGTTGGATTATTTGCTTGTCAAAAGTTACATTGTCAGATATTAATCTGGAAAGGCTTACCATCTGGCCTTTGACAGCAGACTTTTTTGATGGGGTGACAACTGTCAAATTTGGAGATATGTGTTGGAAAGTCTCTTTCCTGTAAATGGTGGATGTATAACACTCATGGACCAAATTAATCTCTGATAAGATGTCAAGATAATTAATATTTTCAACACCAATAGAATAGATGAACTTCAGGAAAGGTGTAGAATTCTACCATTGACCGAAAAAAATTCCCATTGTTCTATACTACCTGTCCACAGTATACGTACATCATTAAGGAACACATGTAGTAGCCATGTATCAATGAAAGGAATTGGGGGTGAAAACTATATTTTTCTCCCACACTGCCAGTACTATGTTGAGATACAGTGGAGCACATGCTGCACCCATTGCAAATCCTGAAATTTGATGGTAGTACTCTCTCTCAAAAAATATAAAATCGTTATTCAAGGTTAGATCAAGCAGGACAGTAACTAGTCACGCATCTTGAATAGATAGAGTGATGTGTTCAGAAAGAAAGGTGTACAAACACTCTGTATCTGTGTTGTGGGGGATAAAAGAGAACAGGTCCAGCACAACCACTGTAATGAAAATAGTAGCTTGAATGTACTCTGAGTGCATTCAGTAGCCTTAGCTATATGGGTTATATCCATATAGCTGGTCAGCTTCCAAAACGTCAGAGCACCTTCCACGTGTGCAAATTGTCAAGCAGCTCGAGTTGAGCTGACTAAAAGACAAGTTTGGGTGCAAAGCCCTTCAGAGCTTTATTGCCACAAAAGAGTACATTCCCCTGAGGCTTTGAAGAATCAGTGGTCATCTTGTGCTTTAGTTTACTGGGCAGATAAGTTACCTTTAGGGGGAAAAAAACTTGCATTTTTTTAAATTTTGTTGATGCCTTATTACTTTCCTCTTCGGGAAAGTTATTTTAAAGCCCGGAATGTTATGTTTTACCTTACTGTCTCAATACTGTAACACACTTTTAAATGGAGCATTCATTCTTTTCTAGTCAGCTTAAAAGTAGCATAACGTTATCTGTGGGGAAATTATGTTTATTTTTCTTTTGTGGGGCTGGTGTAGTGATTTAAAATATGTTTTACTGTGTTTTTTTCTGTTAAAAAAGTAACTTTTGTGGTCTGATAGTGTTTACCAGCAACTGCTCTTTGTCTTCTCCATGAAAGTGGCACCATTTTCATCGATTCCAAGATGGCTGCCGACTAGACTAGTCCCTATTCTCAGAGCTCCTCACAGACCAGTATCATCTTTATTTTTTACAACTTGAGAAGAATATTTTTCCTCAGTTTTTTTCATAAAAGGATTATACTAAGCTTTTTACATATAGCTGGAATATTTTTGGCTTTGGAATTTTTATTTTGGGTCACATTTTACCTCAGAACAAATTGTGGAGCTATCTGACTTGGGCACCTGCTGCTTCAGATTTTTCCTGGAACTTGTCACCCTGGTAACAGCATCTAATCACTGGGCATGGCTACTAAATCGAGTCTATGGATTCACAGACCACGAAGGCCAAATTCTCATCAGTTCACTCACCAGAAAAGATAACACTTCTAAAAGACTGAGAACTTCCAAAAACTCTTCTGAACCAGCCAAAGTAAGTAGCAAAGAATTAAATGACTCAAACTTTTATTTAGACGAGTTAAAGTTAGCATTAAAGCCTATACAAAGTGCCATTCAGAACTTTACAGAAAAATTTAATGACTTTGGTGATACATTAAAAAAAATAAATGACAGAATGAGTATTATTGAAAACAATAACTCAGCTATGGAAATAAAAATTGAGACATTGGAAAATGATTTAAAGTCTAAAGATAAAACTATATCTGAAATACAATCTAAATTGATAGACTTGGAAGCCAGAAGTCGCAGGAACAACATTATCATTCGGGTTTACCAGAATCTTTTGATAAGAATAATTTGCTATCTGTGTCCAAGAGTATATTTGAGTCATTACTAAACTGTGAAGCATCTTCAAAAAACATAACTGTTGAGAGAGCACACAGAGCTCTACGTGCCAGTCAAGATGCTTCCTCACCAAGGATTATATATACAAAATTGCTAAATTTTCAAGATGCTTTTCAAATACTGCAAGCAGCCAAAAGTAAGAAACAGTTTGTATGGAAATCGCATAAGTTATCATTCTCACAGGATTTTCCTCCTCAAATAAAACTAAACAGACAAAAGCTCTCTCCCTATTGTGCAGAATTAATTAAAAGAGGGATAAGATTTCGCATGTCTTATCCAAATACTTTGTCATTCACATTTAATGAAAAAAAGTTTACTTGTTCTGATTCTAAGGGAGCAAAAGATGTTTTTTTCAAAGCATTCAAAAAGCTTCCGGACTCAATTTCCTAACAAGGTACATAATTGTCTGGACACAAAAATGTTGAAAGTATATATATATATTTCCTTTTTATATAGGTTATTTACATACAGTTAATGAGCTTAATCAATTGTGAAATATATTACTGTCAAGGGTAAACAAAAGGTGTATAAATATGTACACAAATGTGTTAACACATTCCTCTTTTCTCTTCAGAAAACATGAAGTGTCTTAGCTTTCTTTGTGGTGAAATCAGAAATATTAACATAGATTTCACCCTCTTAATAAATCTTATGTCCCCTTACTTAGTGAGATTTAGTATTTATACATAGATCAAATAAGAACTTGCCAAGTGTTAATACGATATTTATCTCAGAAGACTAGAATAATACAGAATATACGAGGTATAAATCCTTCACAGACTGCCTATGTTAAGAGTATGTACTATGCATATATATATATAAACATAAATATGTTTTTTTTTTTTCTTTTTTTTACTTGAAGCAATGGGAAAACGCAAATTTGTTATGTGCTTACATGTTTTATCTCACAATTAAGGTGCTGGTATTTAAAATAGATTCAGCACTCCAGATACCTTTTGTTTATATTTATTTAAATAGCGTTTTTTCTTTTTAGGCAAATAAAATGCCTTGGTTTAGCCTGAAATTTTTTGGAGGGAGATACACAGACTCTCGAGACTGCTCCGAGAGAAAATCTTTTATCTAACACATCAGCAGATGTTACTACTATGGCACGTATCATTATGTAGATACGGAGCTTGGCGGTGACGTCATCACTGTAATGGGAAGCTTTGGTGACTTGAGAAGCTTTTGTACAGTTAAAGAGTGTATTTTCATCAAGACTACATGGTGGATATGCGTGTTCGGCCTCCGTGGATCTTTGAGACATAGTTGTGATGACATCGTCGGAGGGTGTGGGGAGAGCGATTATGAGCGTATATTCAACGGAGCTATAGTGTTTGGATATTTGTCAGCTTCATATTCATGGTGTATTCTGATTGATTGTTGATTAAAATGCTGGTCTCCTTCATGGCTAGTTTGGAATGGGGAACAGGATCGAGGCAAGGAGCCTTGTACGTTAAACGTATATTTGTAAAGCTCTAGCTGGCGGCAGTATGAGAAAGAATATGGTCATGTTTAGTGATGGGGAATGGAGCGGCGAGGAGTATCATGCTTATGGCTGGATGGATGCATTCTTTGGAATGGGGGTTGAAAGACAGGTACGTTTTTTTTTGTTATTGTTTTTAGTTCATGCTTCTTCTCTCTCTTCTTTTCTCTCTTGGGGTCTGCATCTTAATCGGAGGATCTTTGGTTGTTGTGTGCTGTTGTGGAGAGCATCACGGAGATTGGTGTCTGCGGCGAGTCACTTTGGCTTGTGTTGTTGGCTTGGTTTGTGGGTTCGTGCTTTGGAGTTTCTGTTGAATATATGATTCTTTGTGTTTTTGGTGTCTTGGTTGGCTTGTTCGGACTGGATGAAGTGAGGTGTTGGTTCCCTTGGCTAGGAGATCTTCGGTTTTCAAAGCTGGCTGGGCGGCTTTGTTAAGGGGTGCATCGCAGTTTGTGCTTTGATTTGGTGGTGACGCCGTACTGATGTGTAGGGCTACTGGAGTGAAGTGTATGTTTTTTCTTTTTTCCTTTTCTTTTATAGTGTCGGTGGACCACTGACGCTAGGATGGTCTGGTGGCTTTGGTGCTATTTGGCGCGTTGGATGGGAGAAGTGTTAGCAAAATATCAACAGCTTTGTTGCATCTCAATCTATGTGTTTGTCTTATGTGGATTTTCAAGGCATTGAGGTGACGTCATTGCTAGAACATATACAGGAAGCACTTACTCACTGAAATTGGGTTAATTTGATAATTTAGAAATATATAATATGTCATGGTAGGTTGCTGTGTGATGGCTTGTTTAGGCGTGATAGAGAGCGTTTAGGGGGAGTGCTGTTTCTATAGTTTACTGCAGCATATACAGAGCTCTTTTATGGGATACTGTTGGTATATGCAGAAGTTCTATTTGGAGTTGCACGATGTTACCGAAGTTTCAACTACTATATGCATTATAGCTTGAATACCCTTGTCAATATAGACAGGTGTAATACTATCTTCGAATTGAGGTTCAACAAGTCATGTGGGGATCTTTGAGAGGGGTTGCAGGGGTGGGATTTGATCGGACAAGCAAACTCGGATGCATGGAAAGTCTTAGCGTGTTTATGCTTGTTAGATCAATCCAGATTACCATAAACAGTACTCAAACGCACATATTTTCACCTATTTTTACATTTTTTAATCAGGAAAGATGCTTGGAATGGACCCCATCTTTGATGGTGGTAATGGGTGAATGGCTTCATGTATAGTTATTATTTATAATATATTTAAGAACACTATACAAAATACATGGAGCAATAAGTGAATTTTACTCATAGAAAGGTAGGTCTTTAAAAAAAAGACATACAGCTCAAAAGAGGGGAAACAGGGGAAGAAAGGAAAAAGCAACCGCATATAAAAATATGTGCATGTTAAAAGGTTACTGTTCTGTATAAAATGTTTTAACCACACAAGGGGGCATAGTCATAAATGTTTTTTAGAAATATGATTCATTTGCTTACATTTTGAGTTAGTTAATATTGATGTGACCATTCACAAATATTATTAGAAACAAAACACAAAGTTTTTATTGTCGAATTATTTGTCTGATGTTAATGCAGTTTGTCTATGACACATATATGTCTATACTAAGCCTAGTTAAAACTGCAATTTATCTCTGATATAATCATATTAGTTTCTATAGCAACTATTATTTATATGGGATAACACCAAACTTATTTTCATATGTTTCTTTTTTTTTTTTTTTTTTTTGTACATGGAAACATTTACATAAATTTGATTCATTAATATCTGAAATACAAAATTGAGGAATGTCTATAACAAATAATATTTTCTATTCAATAATGGAGCTTATACAATGAATAAGAGAGTAGGGATTGTGCATGTTGGACATCTTGATTTTAGTTAGATATGTAAATATGTTTGATAACGTATTATGGTGTTTTTGTTTAGTTAAGCAATTATGCAAAGTTTACTATGTTGATACATTGCAATTGACATTGAAAATGTTAACCAAATTCACTTATATAATTCATCTTTATTTTTTTTTCTCTAGTAGGGGTTAGGTGGCTAGGCACTGGGGTACTAGGGAAGAAATTTTTTCGAATCCTTATAACAACCTTTTAGGTAGACAATATGAATCAGTATGACGGTTGTGGGATATTGAGGTCTATAGCCAATATTTCATTTTTGTCAAATCTTAGATATATGTTATATATATATTCTTAGTTAATACTATGACAATAAATATTGACTCATGGAATGTGAGAGGATTACAAAATAAGAACAAAAGATCTCTATTATTCCATTTACTATTTAAATCAAAGGCTAATATTTGCTTTATACAAGAGACTCACTTGACTAAAGATGACTTTGATAAAGATAAAAAGAAGAAATGGATTAAAACGATAGTAGCAGCTGGTAATAGTACAAAATCAAGCGGGGTAGCCATTATAGTTAAAAACACATTTCAGGGAACTATTTCAGAGATGAAATATGATGCGAATGGAAGATGGTGCTACATTATTTCTGGTTTTCACAACATTGATAAGCCAGTCATATTCTTTAATCTATACGGCCCTTGTGAACAACAACATATCTTTTTTATTCAAATATATAATATTTTATCCTCCTTCAAAGATTATTATTTAGTATTGGGAGGGGACTGGAATGCTATTATTAATCCTGACACTGATCGTACTAGTAGATCTTCCTCATACAATTTTCAAGCATCCATTGCCTTGGAAGAAATTATAATAGATTTAAACCTTATAGATCCTATTTCTCTTATAACACAGAATGATAAAAAAGACTTTTTCACATATTATTCAAAATGTTATAAATCTTGGTCAAGATTAGATTTTTTCCTTATTTCAAATGATTTTACTCATAGGAAGTTAAATTACTCTCTTGAACCTAGATTTTTTTCTGACCACTCTAGAATATCTCTTAGTATAAGTTTGGTCCCACATTCACCAAAATTATGCTCATATAATAGCTGGACATTGAATAATAATTTGCTTTCAAAGGAAAATATACATAAATCAATAATTGAAACAATAAAAGAAACACATCTTAATTTACACACATCAGATATCCCTTTAGATATACAATGGGCCGCATGTAAGGCAACTCTTAGGGCATATTAATCAACAAAGCATCATATTTTAAAAAACAATATAGAAATAAAGAATTACAATTAAAATCAAAAATTCAAAATTTGGAAAATCAGTACAAAATAAGTCCCGATCCTTCAACATATGAATTATTGTTGAATTCCCAAAAAGAATTATTGCTTCTGCATCAACATAACCTTACCATTTCAGAGCAAAGGTTATTAGCTACATACTCTGAATGGGCACAGGTTCCCTCTAAAGTGTTAGCCAGAATAATAAAAGGTAATCATTCCCTTCCTAGAATTTCGACATTAAATTATAATAACAAGAAATACAGTACTGATCAGGAAATTTTGCAGCTTTTTACATCATTGTTCTCAGAGATATATTCAAAAGACAATAATCTTAGGAGTAAGCAAAACATAGTGAATTTCGTCTTCTATTAAATTTCCTAGTTTAAATGAATCACAAAAGAACACACTTTCTGCCCCATTGACTATCAGAGAAATATCGGAAGCCATTAGTAGACTCAAAACTAGTAAATCACGGGACCAGATGGCTTCACACCAATTTTTAAAACTTTCTCATCAGAGATTTCACCTCTTCTCTTACTAATTTTTAACCACATAATCATTCATGGTATATCTGATCTGTATTGGAATACCTCAAAACCATATTAATCTTGAAAAGAGACAAAGAAAAACTGATCCTAATAATTATAGACCTATTTCCTGATTAACATTGATATCAAAATCTTAGCTTCAATACTTGCTTCTAGACTTAAAAATGTTTTACCATCTTTAATTTCTCTGGAACAAGCGGGCTTTATGTCACATAGACATTCGTGGGACAATACCTTGACAATTGATGCTCTTATTCACTTTGCCAAAAATGACTCAAACCCTATGTATGCATTAATTCTTGATGCTGCTAAGGCTTTTGATAGGGTTAATTGGGACTTCTTGTTTCATATCATGCTTTGTTTCAATATACCATCTACTTACATAGACTCTATTAGAATGCTATATAAAAATTCTTATACTTTTCTTTATATTAACAGGAAAATATCCAAAAATATAAAGATCTTTAATGGCACAAAGCAAGGATGCCCATTATCTCCTTTCTTATTTAATCTATATATAGAACCTCTATTATTATACATTAAGCAAAATACATATCATAATATTCCTAGAATCCTTAACACTAAAATATGTTTGTCCGCCTTTGCTGACGATCTTATATTATATTTTCAAACACCCTGCTCAGATCTTCCCAAACTAATTTGTTCCATTGAAAAATTCTCAGAGGTTTCTGGTTATCAGATTAATATTCAAAAAACACATATTCTTCCCATAAATCCACTTGCTCGTAAGTCATATATGTTTCCTGATTTCACTTTTCGGATAGTTCAGAATTTCAAATATTTAGGGATTCATATAAATCATAATGGTCTCTCCACATTTCAAAATAATTTGGCTAAAATATGGTCATTGATTATACTTGACTTGAACAGATGGAAATTACTAAATCTATCACTTTTATCAAAAGCAGCTATAATAAAAATGAATATTCTTCCCAGATTGTTATTTCAATTCAATGCGGTGGATCAGATGATTCCAAAATCTTTTTTCTCAAAAATCAATAAAATTTTGGCTAATTTCTTGTGGTTTCCTAAATCAGTAAGAATTTCTTACATTAAGCTAATCTTACCTAAAAATAGGGGTGGTCTTGGTCTTCCCAATTTTCACCTTTACTACTTGATTATCTCGGCAAACAAATTATTATCCATTTTAAATATAAAGACTGCGAAGTTTAATCAAAATTCTATTTGGACAGAATTATGGTTTCAACATATTGCAAATAAAAACATTAACCCATTAGCCCTTCCTTTCCTTTCATTGGAAGTAACGAATAAATTTAAAATTCCTAACTCTTTAAAACAAAAAATTACTGCTTTTCAAGTCTTGGTAAAACTTGTAAATCTAGAAAATATATTTCAATTAATGCAACCTCTTCACTTAAATCCTAATATCAATTTAGACAATATGTCTTTCAATCTTTCAGATTTTCCCTTGATTAAAGATCTTACAGTTTGGGATCTAATGCAATACAAGAATGAAACTATCTCTAATGTAATAAAATTCTCAAGGTTAATATTAAATATCTAGTCATCTTACGTCAACTGAGAGATGTAATTAATGCTAAATTCCTACACATCAATATAGATAGCACCGATATTATCAACTATAAAGTGTTTTTAAAAGTTCTCATACTCCCAGAGAAAATGTTGTCTAAATCTTATAATCTCATAAATCAAATAATTCATAGTGAAGAGTGTCTCTTCTCTACATATTGGGATAAACACAACTCTCATATATCTATAAATCAGAAACTCTCAGCTATCAAAAATACAATAGAATACTCACCCTTCAAAAAACTCTTTTATACTCAACTAATGATAAACAATAATGCATACTTTACTCCTTCTAAGCTCAACAAATTTGATGCAAATAAATCACCCTCATGTTCTTGTTGTTCACACCCTAATGCAGATCTTTTACACATCTTTTGGTCCTGTCATCATTCACACAAACTTTGGACCTCCCTAAAAGTCCGTTTACAGAAAATGGGTTATCACAAATCCACCTTATCTTGGGAGACTGCAATACTACACATACCAAATATTTATCTCTCTAAATTGGACATGCAAGTGCTAATATACATATGTTCACTTATAAAATTATATATCACACAAAATTGGTTAGATCGTACTAAACTGAATTGGAATAATTTTAAAATTCTAGCCCACACATACATCAGTACGCAGAAAATGATAGTGAAAAATCCCAAGAAGTCGACACATATTAATAAAGCTTTAGAAAAGGTGTTACATATTATTAATAGTGTATAGATGGCCACCCTCCTTAAGGGATTTGTAGACCTCAGTCTCACTTATATCCTAATGCTTATTTTTTGTCTTAGCTCAATACTTATTTTGATATATTCTTTGGTTAACATTTTGTATATGATGTAGATAGTTAAGTGTATATTCTCAAACTGCATTGAGACAAAACATTCATCTTACAAAATTGTGTTATCATAAATATCTCCCAATGTTTCATTTTCAAATATGTATTCTATTATTGTTGTTGCTGTTATATTTCTGTATTGTTCAAAATTCAATAAAAAGTTTTTTGAAAAAAAAAAGAAAGTGGCACCATTTTCAGCTTGACCATAGAACATACTGCCAATCCCATTGCTGGTCCTTCTTCCAGCCACAAAAAGGAAAAAAATAAGTACACAGCCTTTGCCACCACAGTGGCTAGTAATTTGCCTCAGCCGTAGCTAGATGACTCTGCTGTGATCATTTTTTTTACCTCGGACCACTGATCTTTTACCCCAGATCCCTCTAGTTTAGCACCTACAGCCACTATGGACTGGAGGTTAGCTACATCATCTGTAGCTGGTGGGGTTCCCTTGGTGTGCAAGAGAGACCCACTGTTGTTGGTCCTGGGAGATGGAACAGGGAAGGTCTCTCTGTTGTGTCAGAATGCTGTGCCCATCTCTGGGGAAGCAGCTGCTGCCATTAGTAGCAAGCATGTATCTTCTCCTCCTCAAATTTCTTTGGATAGAAGTAGTTTTCTGGGTCTGGCTCAGGGTTTAATTCAAAACTACTTTCTGGTAAAAGAAAGAGGGACTTCTCTTTTCCTGCAGAGGTTCAACATTTTGAGTCTCAGCAGGAAGATGCAGGGATGGATACAGAGTTTTTCCTCAGATTTCTCATTTAGACTCAGAGGAGAGCTCAGTTTCTGATTCTCCTTATGGGAGTTTTTTCTTTCTCTGAGACCGTTGCTAGAATGTGCCAGTGTTTTCAGTGGAAGACCACTGCAGTTTCTCAGTCCCCCAGAAAGTACTATGAGTTGTTTCAGAAGGATTTTTCAGAACCTACACCCATTCCTACTATTCTTTAGTGGATGTGTATTTTACTGTCTGCAGTTTTCCTGATAATCAGCTGGCTGCCCCCAAAAAGGCAAATAGGCTGTATCAAGTTTTTTAATATTTTACATTTTTATATACTATTCCCAAACCTGACCCAGCAGCTATAGTTTCAGTTGACCCCACTGCTGCTAAGCATTGAGTTAATTCGAACATCACTCTTTTTGATAAGGATGGGAAAATTATTGATAGATATGGGAGGAAATGTGTACTTCTGCAAGTCTGATTATTCAGACTTTTGAATTGGCAGGCTCATATGCCAAGTCACTTCTCATTGTTTACAGTGTGTATATGACTTAATACCTCTTCCAGGGCAGTAGCCACCGGTGCTGGTTTGAGGAGGTTTGCATGGCTGCATTCCCAGAACTTCCCAGGTGATGTTAAAAATAAGATTTTAGTGTCCCTTAGATAGTGATTTATTGTTTGGCCCCTCTGCTGCAGAGGTGATCAAAAAGTGTAAGGAAACTGGGAAGATGATTCAGGGAATCTCTAAGACTTTTCAGTCCTCCTTTTCCAAATTATCACTGGGGCTTTTTTATGTCTTCATCCAGTTTTGGCAAAAAATCAGAATAAACAGCCTTAACAAAATTCAGGCTAACAAATGTTTAGGAAGTGGCAAGGGAGCTCCAAAAAGAAATACTGTATAACCACAAAAGGAAGGCCACCAGTCTTCAAACAGGAAAAGGTTTATTCACTTCTCTGTCACTATAGCACCTCTTCTAACAAGCCTTCAAGGAGTACAAAATACACAGAAACAAACCTTGCCCAATATATATTCACACAATCATCCACTAAAACCATTACCTTAATTAAATTAAATTAAATACTTCTAATTAAGTTCAGTGTTAAGACCCTTAGGAATAAAAGTGTAAAATTTCAGGATGAAAAGTGCTTCTTTATACAATAACCTTTCTTTTATTGCTACAGGGTCAGTTAGACCACCCACATGTTCTAAAATACAACTTTTCAAAAATTTAAAATTACTACAATGATATTCTATAAAGTGTACAGCTAGGGGGTTATCAGAATTAGCCTTTTTGATATCCCTGATATATTCCTGAAGATGTACTTTAAATTTGTGTTTGCTTTCACCTATATAAAATTTCTTACACGGACAACTCAGAATATACACAATTCCTTCTGAATTGCATGTATAACAACCATTCGGAAAAAAATGTACAGTGATAATAACAGGAAAATTCTTTACAACATAAGAAGAGATAGAACAATTCCCGCACTTAAAATTGCCATAAATTGGGTTAATGCTAATGCTACGCACTACTGTATCAGAGATACTATGGCCCTTCCTATAAGAAATTGAAAGATTGTTTGATAGACATTTATCCAAAATACAATCTTTAAACAACATTGGCCAATAATAATGTAAAATTTGTTTAACCTGCTGACTCAATGCATTGAAAATAGTCACAAAATATATCTCATTGTCAGAATTATTGTTATTCTTATTTTTGACATACCTTCTAACTGCTCCTTGGTCAAACTTTACCAACCCATTAAATAAAAGCCCATTGTTTAATACCTTTCCTGGCTGTCTTACTTTATTCAGGTCTATTCCCTTATAACGTTTTACTCTAACCCTATCTAAAGATTGTTCCACATCTGTGTTGTCATATCCCATTTGCACAAACATTTTAACTGAATATTGAATTTTTTCCTCAAAGTCTTTATCCACATTACACAACTTACTTATTCCCAAGAAATCACTGTATTGTAGAGATGAGATCAAATGGGGGGATGGCAACTAGAGCCATGTAAAAACTGTGATTCCCCTTGAATTTTCTATGGACATTTCTACCAATAAACCTAGTTTCTTCACCCCACAACTCCAAATCCAAAAAATTAACTCTTTCGCCCAACAGTACCCTACTGAACTTAAAACCAAACCTATTATTATGTAACTGTTCAATGAAACCTTTCACCTGCTCATAACCCCTCTGCAAATAAAAATCAAATCATCTATGTACCTATAATACCCACAAACATAGGTTTTAAAAAAGGAAATCCCAAACAAATATTCTATTTCAAAAAAGGCCATCATTAAATTGGCATACATGGGGGCAAAAGATGCCCTCATAGGCATACCCTGTCTCTGATGAAAAATGTTATTATTAAAAACAAAATAATTATTTTCTAAACAAAACTTAACCAGTTCTATAATAGAAATTTAATAAAGGTGTATCCCCTCCAAAAATAAATGTTAATGTTGATGTAAAATGTTCTGTATAGGCTCTGTTCATCCGTAACTATCCAATTCATTCCTTGTTCCCACCTTAAATCAACAAGTTTTTCAATAAAATCCTGTGTATCTCTAATATATAAAATTATTTTTTCTACATAAGGTAATAAATATCCATGCAAAAATATACCCAATTTGTGTAAAAAATATTTTTGAGCTGAAACAATCGGTCTACCTTGTAAATTCTCCAAAACCTTATGTATTTTAGGTAAGCAGTAAAAAACTGCTAATTCACAACCCTGAGGAGAAAATTTCCTTTCAACATCATTCTTATAAAAATAGCCTAATATATAACCTTTATAAAGAAGCGATTTGTATTCAGTAATCACTTGCTTATACCTCAGTCTATCAGTTCTGTCATATGCTCTTGTGTCATTCAAAAGTTCATAACACATTTTAACATATTGTTTAAAATTCATAATAACTACTTTATTGCCTTTATCCACCGGCTTTACTACTAATTGGACATTGCTACCTAAACTTTTCAAAGCCCACCATTGTTCCGGAGACACATTAAAATCTACATTTGAATTGGCTTTTCAATAATTATATAAACGTTCAATAAAGTATTTAATAAACACTGTACATTTGATGAAACATCCCCACCCCCAAAGACATCAGAGTTACAAGAATAAAAACTATCTTCAGAGTTTTCACTACAGATATCCTCTATACACTCTTTTTTATCAAAAAAGCATATTAAATGCAGTTTTCTAATCAGTCATAACATTTCACTTTTTAAATTATGAAGGCGAGGCAAAACTGTTGGTACATACTTTAGTCCGAAATTTTAAAACAGACTTTAATACATCAGATAAGGCATAACCAGAAATATTCAAAATGTTAGAATCAATGTAATTTAAGCTATTATTGCCATCTGCCTTTTTTATACAGTTGCTTGTTATGTCCTTCACTGTACTGTTGCTGTCCATAATAAGTTCTGCTTCTTTTTCTATCATTTCGAAAGTCCCCAGTTCTCCTGTTGGTATTATGAAACCTCTCGCTGTAGTTAACTGGATCTTGTGCTGGTGGTAAAGGGGGAAAATCACTATCCCCCCCCATATGTGAGCTCAGACCTTCCTATGAAGCAAACAAATCCGTTAGTGATTTCTTCCTGTTTCCTTTATGGTTATCTGGCCGCACAATGGCCTTAGACTTCCAGAGAAAAGCTTTCCCGTTACTATAATCCCTGAGACTTCTGCGAAGCTGACCCTTATTCTTATCTACTAAGTCTTTTTCATAAGACTTCAGTTTGTCATTTATTTCACACAAAAGGGCATCCATCTTCACTGTCATCATCTTGTCAGTTCAGAACAAATAGCACGAATGTCAGCTTTTAATTTCCACTGTTTGCATGTGTCTCACTCTATCAAAATACGGACCCATTCAGAGGCACACTTATGTGCCACAGCTAGCCATCTGTCCCTGAACATCCAATCTTCCTCCACCTCCAGATCAAAAGGAGTACTGGGAGTTTTGAAGGCACAAAGTCCTCTAAGTATAATATCCAATTCCAAATATCTGTTGAGACTTAAGATGTTAAAATGCGTGTTAGTCTCAATAAAGATCAAATGTTCCAGTTTTTTACACAATTCCTAAAACTCATTAGATAAGTTACCTGCTGAATTGGCCTCAATTGATAAAAGGGGGTTTTCCATATGACGTCTCTAATCAAAATGTTTATCCCAAAGTTTTTCCGCTGATTGTATTCTGTTTTCTATATGAAAAACACACTGCTCCATAGAACATTGGGAAGAGTCAACTGTTTCTTCCCTGAAAAATCCTGGGCACATTGTATGAAGGGTCAGAGGCCAGTCCCAACAAAAACAAACAACCATTAAAAAAGTCCAAACAAAATACTGTAGAACCACAAGAGGAAAGTCACCAGTCTTCAAACAGGAAAAAGTTTATTCACTTCTCTCTCACTGTAGCGCCTCGACTAACAAGCCTTCAGGGAGTACAAAATACACAGAAACAAACCTTGTCCAATATATACTCACTCAATTATCCAATAAAACCATTACCTTAATTAAATGAAATGCTTCCAATTAAGTTCACTGTTAAGACCCTTAGGAATTAAAGTGTTAAATTTCAGGATGAAAAGTGCTTCTTTATACAGTAGCCTTTCTTTTATTGCTACAGGGTCAGTTAAACCACCCACATGTTGTAAAATACAACCTTTCAAAAATTTAAAATTACTTGAATGACATTCTCTAAAGTGTACAGCTAGGGGGTTATCACAATTGGCCTTTTTGATATCCCTGATATATTCCTGAAGACGTACTTTAAATTTGCGTTTGCTTTCACCTATATAAAATTTGTTACACGGACAACTCAGAACATATACAATTCCTTCTTTATTGCATGTATAACAACCATTCAGAAAAAAAATGTACAGTGATAATAATAGGAAAATTCTTTACAACATAAGAAGCAATAGAACAATTCCTGCACTTAAAAGGGCCATATCTTGGGGTAATGCTATAGCTAACTTGTACTTTAGGCATTAGATGTTTACTATGCACTACTATATCAGGGATACTACATCCCTTTCTATAAGAAATTGAAAGATTGTTTGATAGACATTTATCCAAAATACAATCTTTAAACAACATAGGCATACATACATTGAAAATAGTCACAAAATATATCTCATTATCAGAATTATTATTTCTTCTTATTTTTGACATCCCCTCTAGCTGCTCCTTGGTCAAAATTTACCAACCCAGTAAATAAAAGCCCATTTTTTAACAACTTTCTGGCTTTCTTACTTTATTCAGGTCTATTCATGTATAACGTTTTACTCTAACCCTATCTAAAGCTTGTTCCACATCTGTGTTGTCATATCCTCTTTGCACAAACATTTTAACTGAATATTGAATTTCTTCCTCAAAGTCTTTATCCACATTACATAACTTACTTATTCCCAAAAAATCACTGTATTGTAGAGATGAGATCAAATGGGGGGATGGCAACTAGAGCCATGTAAAAACTGTGATTCCCCTTGAATTTTCTATGGACCTTTCTACCAATAAACCTAGTTTCTTCACCCCACAACTCCAAATCCAAAAAATTAACTCTTTCGCCCAACAGTACCCCACTGAACTTAAAACCAAACCTATTATTATGTAACTGTTCAATGAAACCTTTCATCTGCTCATAACCCCCTCTGCAAATAAAAATCAAATCATCTATGTACCTATAATACCTATAAACATAGGTTTTAAAAAAAGAAATCCCAAACAAACATTCTATGTCCTGTCTATGTCTGTTTGCATTCCAAAAAGAAGTCTCGGACCTCAAAAAACTGAGGACAGTCCAAGTCTGAATGACTATTCAAGAGACTGTGTCACCCCCTCCTATCCTGGCCCATTTTTCTTATAGAAAGTGCAAATCCCCATTTTTCTATTTTCCAACAGATTGTTTCAGACAAATGGGTTCTGAAAGTCATTCATCAGGATTACAGATGGCAGTTGAAGGAGATTCCTCCTTTCCAGGGGGGGGGGGGGTCATTCCTCATCCTCCAGATCAGCCTCTTTTGTTTGAACATCACATGCTCTTCCAAAGAGTGATAAAATCATTCCCTCCTTAGTAGGTGGGGAAGGGGTTTTTATTCAAGGAAGTTCCTAGTGCCAAAGAAAGAAAATGCTTAGATACCAGTTCTGGATAGTTCTTTCCTAAACCTGTTTGTGATAGTGCCCAAATTTAAAATGATGTTGTTTCACAACCTGTTACCTCTTCTTCCTCTTTCAAGTTTCCTGGTAACACTAGACTGAAATAATGCTTATTATCATACCCCTGTTCATCAAGACTTCAGACATTTCTTAAAGTTTTGTGTGTCTGGCTTACAATATCAGTTCTCTGCTTTTCTTTGGACTATCCAATGCACCAACAGTGTTGACAAAGAATTTAGTTCCAGTTATAACTCATTGCAAGACACAGGATTTCCACATTTTTCCATATTTAGATGACTTGCTTATTTTTGCATAGTCTTTTTCAAAGTGTCAGGGATCTCTGTCTCTTAGGTAAGAGATCTCTTACACAAACTAGGAACATTCAAAAGTCTTTTTTGACTCATTCACACAGGATTGTGTTTCCAGGATGTCAACTAGATACCCTGTTTCAAATATTTTTTTTCTACAGGAAAAGTAAATCTATTTCTAAGCTTTCTCACTCAGACTTCATTCACTGTCAAGGAATACTTCAGGATTTTGAGTTTCATGGCATCTATGGTTCTTATCATACCCCTAGCAACACTACACATATTTAAGATACAGTGGTATTTGAAATCTGTTCGGTCCCAGCATCAACAACTTTTATCTTTTCAAATCCCAGTGCTGGGGTTTGCTAGAAGAGAAATTTTGGTGGAGTCAACAGATGTTCTTAAATGCAGGTCTCCCCTTCTACCTCCCTGCTCCATAGTAGTCCGTCACCTCAGATGCTTTGGACTTTGCTTGGAGAGCAGTTTCAGGTGAGATAAAAGTGTAGGAGGTGAAGGACACCAAGGCCAGATGTAAGCACATAAATATCAAGGAGATGTTTGCCTTGATCAAGGTACTCAACTCTCTGAATCATCTTTGGTCCTCAAGACCTCTGTAGTGGTAATACACAATATTACAGTCATGTGGTACATCAAAAGCAAGGGAAACCAGGTCATACCCCATTTGCAGACTAGTCATGTTAGTATTGTATATAATTTCACAACACAGTATCACTTTATGGGCATCCTAGATCCCAAAAGAGCAAAATTGTGTGACAAACAAGCTGAGTAGGAGCATCTATATTACTTGATCGAACGTTTAGGTTAGCGAATACCTAAATGTCGAACTGGTAATATCGAAAAATTAAAACAGCAAACGGTCAATTTAATGTAGGGAATGAATTCCTCAGCTGCAAAAAAAAAAAATTAAACCAAAATGAAGTGGGGGCCTTTGCCCCCCCACACACTCCCCCTAACTAATATATCAACTCCGAGATTGCTCTACAGTGGGGAAAGGGACTAAATTCACATAACGGCCAAAGGAATTCTTTCCCTACGTTAAATCAGCCATTTGTTTGTGGTTTTTTGCTTTTGCTATTACCAGATCAACATTTAGGTATTCGCTAACCTAAACATTTGATCAGGTGATAGGAACCCGAGTAGGACCATGGCAGAACCTTATGAATGCGGAGGTCTTCCAAGATTTGCTCTAACTGTGGAGAGTTCAAGAGTGTTTTTTACAAGTAGCATATGGATAGTCTAGCCTTTCAGTTATTAACTTTAGCTTTGTGTCTTGTAGTTGCTTTTTTGTGCTTCCTTCAGGCTATATTAGGCAATATGAATTGTTTTAACCCATCAATAACCTCATGGTCACTTTTTTATTTACTTCCTTTCAATATAGATACTTCCTGAATTTGTTAGTGGCTTACAGTTTGTATAGAAGCAGCTTATCAAACAGATTGTACTGGTGTTCTTTCCATTGTTACCGGCCCTTAATTTAAATTCAAATTTCAGGTTTATTAGAGTCCTTATATCTAAGCCTCAGTTACAAAAAGCAGACATAATAAAACACAGATGTTATAACTATTAATAACTACAAGATGTCAAGGTAAAAAAAGATGTCTAGGTCAAATGCTTGAAGTGTTTTAAAGTAGGTCATAGGTTAGCTTGAATAATGGGTCTCAAGAGCCCTCTTAAAATCAACCAGTGTGAGGGACTCTCCCACACATCGTTGGAGATGTTTCTAAAGTAGAGTGGCCTGATGATGAAATAAAGTAAGTAATCTGAACTGTTGAACGTAAATATGTAGTACAGTTGTACGGCACCTAGATTTCTATGAGATGAAAGTGTACTGTGCAGGACTAAATAATCCAAAATTAGAACTCTATAAAGTTGATAGAAGATTTGGTAGCCAACAGGTGCAGATTCGGCAAAACCAAAGTTATGTATTAGCATCTTAAAGAATCAGCTAGGAAATGGGTAGTAGAATGTTGCACTAGTTATAACCAATCAAGTTTAGTATCCAAAATTTCCAGGTACAGGGAGTAACATTAGTCCAAAAATGATGAAACCAGGGTGAGCATCACTAAAGAGATTCTTTCCAAATCTGATAAGAGAAAACTAAATTTAAGTAAGTGTTTCTTCTGTATCCACAAGTTTAATACTTACATAGTGTGATCTAATAGTTGCACATGAAAAGTGCCTGTTTGAAACCTTCTTTTATTAGCCACTGCTAAACATTTTCTTTCCAGTGTTTCTTATGTGGAGGTACAAGATATGCCACATAGATGGTTTATCTCTATGCTGTTTCAGACTCATCAGATTTGCTTAGTTGTATTTGTAAGACCATGGTTGATGAAAGGTTTAGACCCCAGTTTTCCTCCAGTAGAGAAATCAAGTAATTAATTTCTTGCCAGTGAATCTCTGCAGGCCATCCTTAAAACTGCTGAGATCCCAGGGGAAGGTAGTGCAAGGAAACTACTTTGAAACTTGATATATATTAATATTTTTTACATCTGCATGAATTTAGTAGCATTTTACTGACATTAGGTCTTGTTCAAGGGGGTGTCAACACCAGTACTTGGTTTGATTCTTATTTTGACCACCTGCTCACTGTGTGTTGTTTTCTTGAACATGGATGGTTTTGGACATGCTGACTGCTCTGTTATAGCATACATAATGAATTAGCCATACTGTGCATCACACTGAAATGACTCATGGAGGTTTTGCTTGCTTGTAGCCAGCTTGTGTAGTTTACGTCATGTATATTGCGTATCGTTAAATCATCTACATCTAGGTGGAACACACCAAATGTTACCTCACAACTTGAATGGATGAGAATGGTTAAGAGACGTATTAATGATGGTTATCAGATCTTTAGGAATCACAGCACATGTGGAAACCTATTTGGAGATGTTGGCATCTTTCTGACATTACATGTGCATTTGTCCATGAGACTGAGGCCGGACTGTGTGAGCTCCGGATTGTATGGGTGTGTGGCTTCCTGTCTCTTGTCTTGTTGGACAACTCATTGGATTGGTTGATAATTGCATTTGTGGTTAACAGGAAGTTTAGGCAAGTGAAATGTTTTCCAGCTCAGTTTCTGATTTTATCTGCTGTGTTATGTACATCATTTTGAATATCACAATGCTTACTGAATGTAATATCTGTTCTGTGTTATTGTGACAAGATTTAGGAAAAAAATATGATTAATGTCTGGGTCTCCCAGCACTAGATTGCATTGTAGTTCTGAAAAACAAAATCTGATGATGAAGTGCCTACATCTGGCATGTGTGCAGTTGTATTCTTTGAGTGTCATACTTGGTTTGAGTATCAGTAAATCTCATCCGTGGTGTTTACAGGCCTGCATTTGTTAAAAGGAGAGACACCTGTTTTAGGAGCTATTCTCTTGCTCTCAGTCTTTCTCTGTCTATGTATCTGACTTCATCTCTCTGTATACTAAACTGAAAGACTTAGCAATGTAATCAGTGATAAGCTTATGTATTATTATTTTAACATTAGTCCTTTAATCTGGAGATGAATAATTTAGTTAAGTGACAGAATTAACTCTGCTGCTTTAATTTTCTTATGCCTCTTCACTCACTGTCATTTTTTTATGCCATGATGAAAAGGAAAGTGGAACTGTTCCTAGTCTCCAAGGACCTGTACAAAATCCATACAACGGCATACACTCAAGGAGGCTAATGCATCTGGGGACATTAGATTATTATGTGGCTTCATCTAATACCACCATTAGTTTCTCCAAGACCATTTGTTTCATGTAAATTGGCTGTTAAAGTGAGCTGTGGCCTAATGGTTAAGGTGTTTGCCTTACAAACATAAAGTACAGGGTTTGAATCTCACAGGGGATAATTGGCTAGGCTTAAAATGGCTCGCAAGGGCAGTTAGCGTAGTTCTAATCTATGAATCTGTGTCCAAAGATGCACTCAGCCTTCATTTCAGCATTTTACTTGTCGCTATTCCTAAGTGCTTCAGTAAATATCTTCAGGTATGTTTAAGTTGCTAGCAGTATACATTCTAGATTTTATAGATAATCAGTTTATTTGTCTATCATGTTATTATTTTGCAAACTGCCCCGAAACAGGTATAGCCAAGATTTTTAGAATTACATATCAACTTGTACAACAGATTCCAAATTTTAAGGATTGTACCCACCCATCCTGAGTCAGACATTACAGGCTTTTGTGCAACATACCCTTTCAATGCTAAAAAAACCCTCTGAAATGGCAGATGTAAGCAAGAAACCCATTTATCCCACTTAATAACCACAAACCATGATAGGGCTTTTCAATTTAATTTCCGGCACATCTCATTGCATTAAATAAATAAATAAATAAATACATAAATAAATGTGCATGGTCATCCTGGATGAGCCCAATGCTTAGGGAGGGCAGAGTTGGCATAAGGATTACAGTCTCTACCTCACAGATTTGAGGTACAAGGTTTGATTCTATCCTGTTGTTATTGATTAGGCTTGTAATAGTCTGCAGACTGATAGCCTAGTATTTACTGTGAGCCTATGAGCCATAGAGTACTTGGCGTATACCTGTTTAGTTCCTAAACCTGCGTGCCATCTTGTTTATCTTTACAGTAACTGAGCTCAGCTATCTTGAAATGAAACAGGTAGAGTGTTTTGCAAATCAGTAATCAGGATGGTAGTTGGAGCACCCACATGTGATAAATGGTACAGGGTTTGTGAACTGCTAAGGGGTGCACTGGTGAAGAACCAGATTAGACCAAATCAGGATATCAGTTAATATAAAGTAGTGATTACCATTTAGTGTGGTGAAGTTATGGAATGTCTGCAGAGTCAAACCATTTAATAGTAAGAATCCTCTTTAAGATTTTCACTGGACAGTGTTTGTTAAGGTGGAATAAGTGCCTTAGCAATGGAGAACTGATGGTATAAGAATAGACATTCAGAACCATAAAATCATCAGATCTGTTTACTAAACTGCAGAGCAAAATGCAGGAGGCAAATAAAATAGTTTTGGTCTGGAGCAATAGAAGGAGTGAAGATTGCTAGAGTATTTGAAAAATAACAAGGAGATAGATGAAGAAAGAGAAAGCAAGGAAACGCTGTCAGGAAATAAAAACAGAAACAAGGTAAATATTTCTGGAAGACATAAAATGAATGAAAATACAAGTAGAAAAACTTAATGCTTAGAAAAAAAGAAACAGAAACAAGTTAATTGTTTCTGAAAGAAATAACCAGTGAAAATAAAAGGAAGAAAATGTAAGATTTTGTGTCTTGGTTTGAAAACCTTTTGGTCAAGACTCATTTTGCTAGGTACTAGAGCAAGTAAATGAGTGTACACATAAGTAATGTAACAACAACATGTATCACCAATGCAAAGAGTAATCTACACTACATCAGGTTTGTTGCCCGTAAGCTTCATAGGAATAGTTACTAACCAGACTGCTTGTCAAGTGTGTGGACAGGAAATGAGGAGGGATTTAATCAGGAGAGCTAAGAAAGTGAGACAGAAGGTGTGCAGGTAAAAATAGAAAAGACTATCTGAAGTACTTACTGTAAGGAGGAGAAAGTTATAGTGAGATGCAGACAAGTATGTGGGGGGTGCAAACATGAGGCACTTTGAAAAATGTTCTTGTTGTTCACAAAAGGAGATAAGATATGAACGGTGCAATGACTCTTATACTGATTTTAACAGCCGCTGCTCATCAGACAGTCCAAGAAAGGCATGGTAATAGGAAAGTGGAAAAGCACTGGGACTAGATGTCAAACCATAAAGCACTGAGGGAAATAGTTACATTTTGGTATACTGATGAATGTATCCTCAGGTACTAAGTTAGTCAGCCAGGCACACTCTAGTGTGTCAAAAAAGCCGAGAAGGACTACCACTTAGGGAAACCAAGCCTAGAGTGATCTTAGATGTGGAATGTGAGTAGATCCTGGATACTGAGAAAACCCAGATGGGTGTGAACTATAGTGCTGTGGGAATTCAGATAGATGCATCATACTGTGAAATGAGAGCTTAGAATGCCACTGAAATCCTGTTTTATTTTGAAAAAGTTTAAAAGAGTTCTTTTTTTGGCTTTGATAAAACTACATTGTTGCTCCGTGGAAGCAGAAGCCATTTTGCTGAAATGAAGAGGAAATCCATCCTGTTTACCCAACATGGTAGCAGGAAAGATAGCAGCCCAAAATTAATGTTTGGAATATAATGGGACTGCAAATGAAAGAGGAAACGGTAGAATATTTTTCAGTTAATGGATTGCTAGGTTTGTGATGACACAGATATTAGAAAAGAACCTCTACAATACACATCTGCTGCAGTTTTTTTGACTGGGTAGTTAAAGGCTTAGATGATAGTAGAATCGTGGAAATAGTCTTTGCTGACTTCAGCTGAACATGAAAATTCTAGCCCAAAGGGTGGTACAGCTGCAGATAGAAAGCCCTAATGAGAAACAGAAGTACACACATTTACTGTCAGTTGGTCACATTCATTAAACATGTTCATTTTGTCTGCTTGCTTTTGTGTTTGGTTTTTGCTTCATGCGTAATTTTGTAGTACAAGTAAATTTAAAGAACAAAAACAGTTGGTCCATTTTGGCAGCTTGTAGGAATTTTTCCTACTTAGTCAACTGGTGTACATTGCCAGTCTGTCTCCATTTTGCATCAGAAAGACACATTTTCTCAGACACTTAATTGCCTTCCATGTAGTTAGTCAGTTGCAGGTTTGCAGTCCTTACCACTGCCATCTGGTAAACCTCAGTGCATGCAGTACTGCTATGGCTGTTGTATTCTGTCTTGGGCTTGACAAGAAGAAGGACCATTCACCACATCATCTGCCTTGCTCTATAAAGTAAGTAGGGAATAGTATAATTCTCTTAGATTCAGTCAGGAAAATAATGAAGCTTATATTTGTCCCAGTCTGTCCTTCAATGTTATTTTAAATATTCCTGTGATTTGAACTGTGATGTCAGTGTGAATATATACTCAATATTTTTTTTATTATTTATAATTAAATATATTTAAATCTTTCATTGTGGCTGATCTTTGTAGAGATATTTAATGTGATGACCCTCCACCTCTGGGCCAGTAATCAAGGAGCCTCAATCCTCACCACTGGCACCAGTGCGGAACATTCACTGGGAGGATAACAGGTATATACACACACACACACACACACACACACACACACACACACACACACACACACACACACACACACACACACACAGTGTCTCCAGATGCAGCTCTCTGCATCAAGCACAGTCAAGCACAATTTCCTTTAAGAGCACATGGGGAACACAGTCAGTCCAGGGCTGGTTTCTCTCTCTCTCTCTCTCTCTCCAGATCCCCAATAAGACTCCCCACTGGCACACCTATAAAGATGAGATCTCAGCTGAGTGTCCAAGCCAAAACCTCCAGCACCCTCTCTGTCCAACCAGTGCTTCGTGTCCCTGCTCAAGCAGCTGACGCACACACTCTAAGAGATTTGATTTACACACACACACACACACACACACACACACACACACACACACACACACACACACACACACACACACACACACACACACACACACACACACACACACACACACACCTGGCAAAGGCTGGCACTGGTTTACTAGCTATGCCACTTCTGCCCAGACTATAAGGTAGTTACCACAACCATCAGACACTCCTGCCATCTACCTTAAGGCCCTTACAAAGGTACCCAATATACTGAGTGAAATTAATATTAATACAAATAGTAACCAAGAGCAAGGCTATTAGGAGTAGCCCACACAGTCTCACCAAATAAATATACAAATAGTCTCAAAACTTACATATCTCTACAAAGATCAGCCACAATGAAAGCTTTAAATATATTTAATAATAAATAATAAAAGAACAAGAAAATACTAAGTATATATTCACAGTGACATCCAGAGTTGAAAATCACAACAAATACTTAAAATAACATTAAAGGACACTGAAGGACACCGAAGGACAGGCTCAGACAAATAAAGAAAAACAATATCTAAACTAAGCTTACATCAACAGTAATGAAGTGTTTTGAGTTGTCGATCAAGAACCATATTTCTTCAAGCCTACCTGCAACACTGGATACATTACAGTTTGCTTATAGATCTAACTGCTGCATGGCTGATGCAATAGCTATAGCACTTCATGAATCCTTGGCACATCTAGAAAACAAGAATTGCTGTGTCAGAATGCTGTTCATCAATTTTAGTTCTGCCCTAAACACCATCATATTCCAGAATCTGATATCGAAGCTGATCCAGTTGAGCATCAACACCCCCCTATGTAACTAGATACTGGACTTTCTCATCAACAGACCCCAAAAAGTATGTGTGGAAAATAACAGTTCAGTCAGTATTACAGTGAGCACGAGTGTCCCTCAGGGCTGCATCCTGAGTCCTCTGCTATTCAACTTGTTGACGCATGGCTGCATGGCCAAATCATCAAGTTCACAGATGATACCATTGTCGTAGGTCTTGTCAGAAATGGTGAGGAAACAATCTATAAGGATGAAGTGGAGCATCTGATAGGTTGGTGCGACAGCAACAGTCTGGCCTTAAATGTAAGCAAGACCAAAGAATTAATAGTGGAGTCCAGGAGCACTCAGGAGATACATCAACCTCTGGTAATTAAGGGGGTGGCAGTGAAAAAGGACAAAAATATCAAGTTCCTAAAGGTGCACATCTCAGATGACCTATCCCGGTCGACTCATATTAGCCACACAGTGAAGAAGGCACAACAATGTCTGCACTTCCTAGGGAAACTGAGGAAGGTAAACCTGTCTCAACTCATCCTCAAAGCTTTCTACAGGGGGACCATCGAGAGCATCCTCTCAAATAACATTATAGTTTGGTATGGTAACTGCAAAGCATCTGACTGCAAGACTCTCTTGAGGGTAGTGAGAACAGAAGAAAAAGTCATTGGTTTCTCGCTCCCATCCATGGATGATCTGCACGAGACTCGATGTGTGGGAAAGGCTATGAAGATAATCAATAATCCCACTCACCCTGCCCATGGCATGTACTTCCGCCTTTCCTTGGGCAGGTGGTATTGCAGTTTACACTGCAAAACATTTAGACTGAACAGGAGCTTCTTCCCACTATCCGGAAGGCTGCTGAGCTTAAATGCTAGGCATGACAGCACATAATCAAATCAATATGCCACTAGCTGTGCAGTATCAGCTATAGTAATCACCCTGGCAAATTGCTTCAATAACTGGTACAGTTAGCCTGATTTCTTATGCTATTACTTCCTGAATGGCAATAGTGAGGAGGGAGTTACACTCCATACATGTGCAATATGAACATCAGAATATATCATACTACAACTGATGAAGTGCAGTACTCTAAGCAATCACAATGTGAAGTCATAGTCTTGCTATACCTATTAGTATAATACTGTCTAATGTCTTCCTGTCCGATTGTGGTAATTTATTGTGCTGTTAATATTTTAATTATTACTTTATGTGCATTAGTCTTACTGTCATTCAAACTGTGTGTTCATTTTTATGCCTTGCACGGGACCAAAACAATGTAATTTCGTTCAGCTTGCACTACCTTATATCTGATCGACAACAAAGTTTACTTTGAATTTGGGCTGGAACCTGGAAGTGCATTGATATATTGCATCCATTCTAAGAGCCTTACTGTCAGATTTTTCCAGAGAGTACCTTAGAAAATGCAAATAACCACAAAAGTCAATAGAGTATCAGTTCTTGTTCAGTTGCACCCTCGGACTGCAAAACTATAAACCCAGAGAATTGTATGGGCTGCATTAGCTGTATAGGAAACAAGTAAGTTTCTGATTTTGTATTCTGTTTTGTTTTCTTTCACTGTCCATGCATTCTTGTTTCACTCAAACTAAATTTCAACACCAGTTCCTTTTCTATGTCATGTGGATACGAAGTATAACATCCCTGTGCATACTCAGTTTTCACAAGATACTGAAAACTAATTTAGGTTATGTTAATCTGATACTGGACAGGTCCATATTCAGAAAACTCATGTATGTCCCCTGGCTTTGGGACTACTGACATTTAATTCTTTCCTGTGCTGGTAAGATAATTCTTGTTCATTTCTCCTGCAGACATTAGCGCTTACTTTTCCAGATGACAGCTTTCTCACTCATTTTGTTTGACCTAGGCTCTTTCCCCTTTCCTAGTCATGGCAAGCCTTGCCAAGTGTGTAAGTCGAAAACAAATTTTTCTTAGAGACAGGCACACACATTTTCCAGTATGTTTTGTTCTTGTGCATTCTGGGTCAAATTCAGTGTTGTAACTAAAAAAAAGTATCTCAAAGCACCTGTGGGAGTATTTGCTGTTTCATAAACCTTTTTCACTTTAAGACACAGTTTCTTGGCCTTCTGTTTCTTCTGATTCACATAGGTGATCTACATACCTCTCAACCCCCAAACATTAAAAATCATAGCAGAAGGTCAGAAAGAAGAGAACTTTCTTATTTTTCACAACATAAGGTTTTTATATATTAGGCCTAGTATAGTTAGCAGTAGTCAATCTTTGTGTAAGCTTATTTTGTGTATATAATAAAGGACTTACCTATAAACAGGTCTGACTTTATTTGGAATATCACACATCAAGGAGGAGCAAGGCTAAATCTTAGAGTCAAAATCATGGAACTATCCCTAAATCATAGCAGATGAGTGCTGTGGCCTATCACACCTTCTATTTCCTCCATGATATATAGAGTTGGTATAAACAAAATAACTATTCTCATAAATCTGTTAAAGTTGAAAAATATTTTAGTCACCAGAGAACTTCACTCAAACTCTCATGTACTGTTACCATATTAAAAGTACTCCACTGATAAGAAGTTCATATTTTTTAGTAATAAAAATGGTAATATTAATAGGGATGGAGTCCATGCATTCAGCAGGTAAGGCTTTGCCTATACATTCTCCTGTTTATTTGTTGCCTTCTTCTCATCCCATTAGATTTCCTGTTCTGTCTCTTGTTGATAATGCCAGGTTAGCAGCAGCTACAAAGAGAACAAAAGTTCATACACCTTCCAGAAACCAAATACCTGTTCCTCAGATCTTGCAAATACCTAGCTTCTTCCCCACCAATGCTGAGTTGCAGACATTTTTTCCCTGGTTCCTGTAACACAGACAAAAGTCCCACTGATCCTGATACTGATGCAGGCATAATTGACTTCTTGGTATCCTTTACTAGATTAGACTTCCATCCTGCAAGGATCTGTCATACTAACAATGGTGGCACTTTTGCAAGTTCATCTGGCATCAGCAATACCATTATTGGTATAGCTCATACCCATCCTACAAGCACTTTTCATTGTCCTACTCAGACAAAATTGTATGGATAAGCATAAGGCCACTCCCTCCCCAACACCTGCTTTTTTCCAGCACTATTGCCTCATCCGAGCTAGTCTACAGCCATCTTCCCCTGGCTCTTATTCTTAAGGCAGTAAACCTCTCTTCATCCTTGCATGATTCCTTATTCATACCTCTCTCCCTCTCAACCACTACTTCTTCTTCCAGCTACAGACATTTGTAGTCCTTAAACTACTAAAATACCATTGCATACTGATGTTATTTAATTGTTCAGCTTATGGTGCTTCAGCCCTCTGCCTGAATTCATTTTCTTTTTTTACCATAATCATAGGTATTGTCATCTAAGATTATATTAGCAAAATTCGACTTGTATTGTCATTTAAAATGTATTGTTATCATAATTTGATGTGATGTAAAATGTCTTGATTCTGCACCTGCAAAACTATATTTTTAATCTCTGTTATATGTGGAGCATTTCTCCCCGAGTTTCCACAGAAAAAGGACTTCTGTCCAGTCGGACTTTCCGAGTAACCAAATGTAAAATAAATAAACAAATCTGTAGTTCTTAGAGGCAATTCTCCTTTTCTACCTATAGCCCTAATTCAGCCACTGTTTTCCTTTCCTTAAAATACAGGCTTTAATGACCCCAAACTGAGAGCGTTCAGCTTAGCATGGAACCTTTGGTCTTTTTAGACACAGAGTCTCCCATACCCAAAAGAGACAGAAGGTCTGTGGCTGACAAAGTTTGTTGACAGCTGCAAACTGGGAGTGGTCATAGAATCCCCAAATGATGTCAACATCCTACAAGAGGATCTTATGCAAACAAATGATTGGAGCCAAAGTCACGGCCTTAAACTCAATACAAAAAATGTATTATCATTCCTTTCGGTAGGAGTGATGTTCCGACTAACTACCACATCAATAGAAACACCCCCATGCACTCAGTGGTGAGAGATCTGGGCACACAGGTTGACAGCAACCTTACCTTTGATCACCTTGTCTCCACAGTGGTAAGAAGGGCATTCTGTATTGCTCATCTCATAAGTAAGGGCATTGCCTCCAGAAAAAAAAGAAGTTATAACCTGTCTGTACCTCCCTCATCAGGCCAATAATTGAGTACAATGCCCTTTTTGGTATGTACCTTTCCAAGCAGCTGCAGCAATTGGAGAGAACACAAAGGTTCCTCACAAGGAGAATTCAAGGTCTTCAGCATCTGTCCTATGTGGGCTGGCTGAAACTGTCACTTTACTCCATTTCATACAGAGTACTTAGAGGAAATCTCTGCCTTGCGTATGAGACAATCTCTGAATCTGCTTTATTGGAAATGCTGATTATCCGTAAGTCCAATGGTTCACGGGTTACTCACTCTTAAGACCTTTACCTGGTATGTGACATTAGTAGAACCTGCTGGAGACAGATTGTCTCCCAGAGGTTACCACACCTGTGGAACAGACTCCCAATTCTTGTAAAACAGAGCACCTCTTTGGCCCACTTTAAGCGCAGTCTGGACGATTGGATGGTTAACCATAAATTCACCCCTGGAGGTTCCACCTGTGTCTCTTTTGGACAGGGGCAATAGGAGCTGATTTGGGAAACAAGGGTAAAACTTGTCTAGGCTTGTAAGGGTTCTAGGGCCTTTAGCCTAGTAACTTCCTATGGTAAGTGTACATTAAAGTCCAAACATTTGAAGCCAGAACTTAATCCCAGAAAATGCTGAGGATAAGGCTGAAGCTGCATTTCTTCAATCTCCTCCTCATGATCTTGTGCATAAGAAGGGTGGTTGGCCAACAGAGCCAGTCTCCTTCTCCTCTTCTCTCCTCTCCTGGAAGGAGGTAACACACAGGCTACCATTTTACTGAACAGCCCTACTGAGTCATTTTTCCTGTTATGGATATTCTTCAGGATGCCACACTCACATTGTTGGGAAAATGGACACTTTTGGCCCAGTCCCCAAAAAGTTTGATTTCATCTTTAGATCTTTCAAAATGTGCTGTTTGTGGGCACAGACCTCAAAGCTAGACCTCACTAACTCTGCAGCAACCTTGAGGAAAAATCTAACTTGTCAAAGTCCTACTCTTCATCCCTCTGACAGGTAATCCAGAGCTATGCACTGATTTGGGGAACCAAGTAATTGCATCCTTAATACTATCACAGGCATTACTAAACTATTTAGTACATGCATTCTCTTCTTATTAAACCTCACAGATGAAAGGCAGCATTTAGAAGGTGGATCTCCTAAAAGAAAAGAAAGAAAGAAAGAAAAGAACTTATAATAAGGAATAAGTTCAAATCCACTTATTATTAAAATATCCAAAAAAGAAGAAAAGCACCAGCAACTAGGATTAACAGCTCATTATTAACGCTCTAAACAGCAAGTAATATAATGTAAAAATAAAAGAAACGAGCTGAAACATGGCCAGGGTAAAAACTTTAATAACAAGTACTTTTATTAAACCACAAAAAACAAACAAACTAAAAACTATTACTAAAAAAAAACAAAAGAATGAAAGAAAATAGCAGGTGGAAGGAACCTCTTTAAAACAATAAACGTGGTAAGCGCTTTCATTCACAAAAATCAGTGAACTTCATCAGACATCTCATTACGTTTGCACCATTGCTTATATACAACATTTTAACATGTGATCTATCCATCAACATATTACATCACTTCCCCTTCTAATTCCCATTTTTACAAAAATATATATACAAAATTACTAAAAATACAATATATACCCCTTCAAACATACTTACAATATTCATTCATAAATCTAAATTATCATACCAAATAAATAAATTTTACTTATAATTTATATATACTGTAAAATAGATTAAAAAGCAAGTGCATATTAAATATAAAGCATTCTCATCTAGTCAAACTTTTCAATTTCAACACGCTAGTTATAGAGCATTGATCATTCAGTCCAGGATAGGCATATGCGTTTATTCCTATTTGCCGCAATAACTCTTATTTTTCAAGATTTAGACCAAGTGGGCGCCCTCAGTCCTGTTTCAACATGGTCTATAACCCTAAATTTAAATGTGTGGCCTGGATTATTTTGGACATGATTGCAAGAGCATTTCCTTCCTTCATTTTACTAATACTATAGACATGTTCATATATCCGATCCCTTATCTGACATTCCGTTTTACCTATATAGAAACTAATGCACTGTTGGCAGTTGGCTAGGTATACCACCCCCTTGGTGTTACAACCTTACCTGTTATATGTGGTATATCTTATATTTCTTATTGTATAATTTTGTCCAATAGCAATCAATTTGCAATATGGACAGGAGCCACATTTAAACATCCCCGAGTGCCTAACAAACTTCCTTTTTTCTTTCTCAAGTATAGTCCTTAAATTCACGCCCTTTCTATACACAATCTTTGGGGGGGGGGGCAACAAACTTCTCTCTAAGGCTACTATCATCCATCAACACTCCCCAGTTGCTTATTATAATATTCCTTAAAAAATTAGAATCCAATGTGTAAGTTGTGATGAAACTACATCCAAAATTTGGTCCCACATCTTCTTCCATTCTATCTTTCTCTGCTGAATTCAAACTAGAACCCAATCCTTTATCTTTACATAAAGTTGATAGAAAATGACCCTCTGTCTTTTTCATTTGGACCTCTTTAAAAGATCATCAATCAACTCAGCAGGATAACCCCGTCTCATAATCATTGCTTGTAACTTACCACATTCAGCTAGAAAGTCATCGTTCAGGGTCACCATTCTGGCCACCCTCACCAACTATCCCTTTACAAGTGAATGTTTTTGGTAGAAGGGATGACCACTTGTAAAATGAAGGGAGTAATTAGAATAAGTGCTCTTTCGAAATATCTTAGCTGTATAAGTTTTATCCACTTTTATCTTTCATCAGTTCAACATCTAAATGACTCACTTTATCAGTGTTAAACGTAAATGTGAATTCTAGAAAGGTAGTATTATTATTCATGTATTTGGCCAGGTCAAGGTCTCCCTTTAAGATGATAAAAATATCATCCAAAAAATGGGTATAAAAGAATATGTTCTCTTTTATATGCTGGACCCCAAACATGATGACATGTTAACATTTGTACATAAGCAATGGTGTAAACGTAATGAGATGTCTGATGAAGTTCATTGATTTTTGTGAATGAAACCGCTTACCACGTTATTGTATTAAAGAGGTTCCTTCCAGCTGCTGTTTTCTTTCTTTTGTTTTTTTAGTACTTGTTAAGTTTTTACCCTGGCCATGTTTTTACTAATTTCTTTGTATTTTTACACTTATTATTAAAGCTTAAATTGCTTTGCATAGAGCTCAAAAATAAAATAAAGAGTTACAAAGCTGAGTATTAATTGAATATCACCATGTCTTCCAAATATAATAATAAGGCATTCTTAAGTGTACTAGAACAAATGACCACAAGGTGTAAAGGAAACATATGATGAGGGCAGCAAATTCTTGTATCAGCTGCCTTTTAGGAAGTCATTTTACTTGGTCCAGCTATTAAATCCTTTTAAGCCATTAAAATTATTCTCCCGTTCTACTCATCCCTAATCAGAGCCACAGCAGAATATAGTTTCATAGGTGTTTACTAGAGTAATGACCACAAGGGCCTTTTTAAGCCTAGTCATGCATCCCAAATCTCTGACAAGTTCTGATACCCTTGATGAGTATAAGCAGGGGTTTAGGAGATGACACATTTACACACAGGGGCCTGAGAGGTGAAACATTTACAGGTTGCCTGTGTTCATTAGAGACATAGATGCCAAACCGGGGATGAATTTCCTGTTCCCCATCCAATTCTCCAAGTTGCACTTAAATTGGGTTAGGAAGGAACTCTGCTTCACATGGATGGGGAGCCTGTTCCATAGACAGGGTAGTCTCTGGGATACATACCTGTCTGTCTAGTCAGTCCTGTTTATATCATAGGCAATGTTTAAATCTTTAGAATGGGTAATTCTGGTGCTGTTCATTTTGTGGATATGCAGGAGGTCCATTAGAGTGGTGTCTGACAATGCCCTGTATGCCAGGCATAGATCTCCCCTCAAAAGCATTTAGGAGACAGAATACAGGGATAGGGCCTTGAGGTGGTCTACATCGGACATTTTACTTACATTTAGCATTCTTTCAGTGAGGAACCTCTGTGGATGTTTCAATTGTTGGATATGCTTGGTTAGGTACATACCAAAGGGGGCATTGTACTCAATGATAGGTCTGATCAATGCTGAATACAGTGGAACAATGACTTCCCTGGACTTAGATGCCATACTTTGTTTATAAGTTGTGCAACACAGAATGATTTCCTCACTGCTGTAGACATGTGATGGTCAAAGGTTAGATTAATACATTCTTGGTACTTATAATCCCAAATATAACTCCAAACTAGAAAAAACACACTTCCTAACCAAGAAAATCTTGGGTATGAGTGCTTTCAATTATACAGCTTGACTGAGATCTCTGTCACTTTACTGTATCTTTAATAGGTTCTTGCACAGCAACCTCTGTGTCGCCAATAGAGCTGTGAAAGACCCAGTCCTGCTTAACCTCTTACACTTTGTAAAACTGAAAATACCATCAATACCAGCTCTAAGGACTTATACTTACATTATATCTAAACAGAACCTGTTGGACGAATAGATATCTCTCGTGAAGGATCTGTAACCTAGGAACAAGCTCCTTAGCTCTTTAAAACCAGACTTAATGAGTGGATATGAATCTGTAAATTCACCCATGTGCTACATACTCAGGCTTTTATACTTAGTGGAAACAAATAGTGGGATTTCCTTGGCTAGGCAACTTATAGTCTACTGGACTGATTGCCTAGTTATAATTTATGAGCCTATGAACATAGGTCTAGCCAAAATACTCTGTCAGGATACATGCATCCATCCACTACTATCATGGTGAGAAGCCTCATGGTTTACCTTGCCTACTGGACCACTGAAGGGGCTGCTATACCAGCAGCAGAATCTGGCACTTCAATTTACTTGACTTACTATATTTGCTAAAGACACCAAAACAGTAGCTTGACATTTAAAGGTCACTTTCTGTTTGGCAATGCAATGACTTCTTGAAGGAAGTGACGTAAGAGGGCAGACCCTTATGACTACAGGCATAAGATTCTGTCTTCCTCATTGTTTCTGTGCTATATAAAATTTAAAGAGTCATTGCAGGCCTGGTTCAGCAAAATCTTACGGCCCAAACATCAAAAGCAGCTGGATCCCTGTAAACTTCCCTACCTGAAATACAGAATAATAATTGGACCAGGGATAAAGTTCTTGGCATTTTAGCCAAGTCCAGATGCAGGGTAGACTGCATCATTTCTGACTCCAATCTCAACTGCTTCTGTTTGCAAGCAGTAGGGGAAAGTTCTTCCTTCACACCTCTACTTAGTTCTTGATGACCCAGGCAGAATGAACAAGGGAGATAAGAAGAAATGGGCATTTTATGTCCTTTTGTTCTCCTTACATTCCCCAGTGATCACCCTTATTAGATGTCTCATGCTATCCAAAACATTAGGCAAGCACTTGAATATAATTCTAGATTCTTTTTGATACAAAAAAAAAAAAAGTAACCTAACACCCATTCCAGCCTAAATAACTTTATCCCAAGGTAGTTCCTTTCACAGGTCCTTACTTACTTGTCTAAAGGATGCTGGATGTGCTATTTGGACCTCACACTTGTACGTAAATATTTCCAAGTGGTCAAGATGATTCCTTCAGTTCCAGGTGGTGCCAGTCATAACACGTTTTGCACACTCCCCTTTGGGTTCACCTCAGTCTTCAGGGTGGACACTACCTGCATGTCTGGTAGCAGCTCATCTCAGACTGCAGGACACCAAAGTGTGCCTCTACTTAGATGAATGTCTCCTAGAGGCAGCTTCTGAAGAATGCCTTGTCTGCTCATGAAGTCTCTGATTCACTTGTTCAAGTTCTTGTGAATAACAATAAACTTTCCAACAGCTCAATTTAAGCTAGATTAGGTTTTGACTTTTAAGAGTTGTACTCCAGATTTTCTGCTTGATAGGATCAAAACATTCCACAAATGGTACATTTAGTGTTAACAGATTTGTATCCCAAAGTCTGTGCATGTCTCTAGGCTCTGGGTCTGATGGAATCTTTAGTGTCATGATTTTGCATGCATGGTTCTTCACTTTTTTAATTTCTCCAAGTCATTTGGGTTTCTAATACCATGACTGGAATGGCCCCATTCCTAAATCACAGTACAATTAAAGTTCATGAAATTAGTATTGTTTCAATCTTTGATGTTAGCCAAAAGTGCTCTTCTCAGCACCCGCAATGTGTTCGGTAATGACTCCTTCTGCAATTCGAATGGAGTTAGATGTATTGGTAACATGTCCAAGTATGATTGTAAATTCTGTTTTATAAGACTTGTTGCCCCTAGTACTACCAGAACCATCTGGGTATCTTTCTTTCACAATGTCTGATTTCCACCTGCAAATCCCGGTATTTTATGATTTTGTGTCTCTCTGTATGTAAGACACTGTAGTCACTGGTTGTAACAATTTCAATAATCAGTGCTTCTTTTGTCTTCTTTTCATAGGTTCCTAGGTTCACAGTGTGTACTAGGCTAATGGCCCTTGAGCCTTTACAAGTCTAGCCCATAGAAGTGCCCTGGCATCGTGCCATCCCAATGTTAGTTACCATTGCCTCTGTCAAGTAGAGCCACTGGAGTGATCCCCAGGATGAACTTTCTATTACCCCTTCACTCGTCAAGATTTCTCTTGAAGAGGGACAGTGAGGTGCTCTGCTTGACATGTATGGGAAGTCTGTTCCAGACAATGAGCAGTCTCTGGGGGCTGTCCCTCCAGCATGTTCTGTTGATTGTGGTAATGAGGTTGAGGTCTCTGGAGTGTGTGGTGCGGAAAGATTGGGATTTCTTTAGATGTGGCATTTCAAACAGAGCTGGGTCAGACATTGCTTTGTAAGTCGAGCAGAGATCGCCTCTAAGTAGGCGATATGAGACAGAGAATAGCTGGAGTCTTTTGAGTCTGTCCATGTAGGAAGTGTGTTTAATGCCTAGGATCCTCTTTGTGAGGTACTTCTGTGGCCTCTCTAGCTGTTGCAGGAGTCTAGTGAGGTACATGCCAGATGCAGCATTATACTCGATGATTGGTCTAATGAGAGAAGAGTAGAGAGAGAGACAATGACCTCTTTCTTCCTGGATGCAAAACTCTTGGTAATGAGATGTGCCACATAGAAGGACTTTCTGACCACAGTGGCAATATGGTGGTCAAAGGAAAGGTTGCTGTCAACCCGCATCCCCAGATCTCTTATAATGCCCTCAGTGTTCAGTTGGCTCCCGTCGATGTGGTAATTAGTGGGAAATGAGTTTTACCAGAGGGGATTTTTTTGGCGTTAAGCTTAAGGCCATGGTTTCGACACCAGTCATTGGTCTCAGGGAGGCCTTTCTGTAGGATGTCTGCATCACTTGGGGAGTTAATAATGGCTCCCAGCTTTCAGTCATCTGCGAACATGGTCAGCTAGAGTCCCTTGGTATTGGCCTGGACTTCTGAGAAGTAGTTGCCGAACAGGAAAAGACCCAGGACTGATCCCTGTGGGACTCCACTCATGACCAGTCAGCAGTCTGACTTGGAGTCTGCTACTTTCACACTGTGTGTTCTATCTGTGAGCCAAATTGCAACCCACTTAGTGATATAGGGGTTGATGCCTAGTTTGGTGAGTTTATCAATAATTCCTCTGTGAGGAATGGTATTAAAGGCCTTGGCAAGATCGAGGTAGGCTGTATGCACTGCCTTACCTTCATCCACAGTTCTGGTGACTGACTCAAAGAAGTCAACCAGGTTGAGCAGGCATGATCTCCCTTTCACAAAGTCAAATTGCATGGTATCTAGAGTTTTGAGATTTCCTATATCTTTGTTAATTGGATCCATGATGATGTGCTCCAGAGCTTTACATATCAGACTCATCAGGCTAATGGGGAGATAATTCCCAGGGTCTGTAGTCGCTCCCCCTTTATGGAGAGGGATGACTGTAGCAGTGCACCATTCAGTAGGGACAAAGCCTGAGGTGAGGCTGTGACTTGAACAGGGCACACAGATATGGTGCCAGTTCGCTTTGTAGCTCATGTAGAACACAGCCAGGGATATTATTGGGTCCCATGGAAGCTGTATTCTTGGCATTGGACAATGCAGCTTTAACCTGTGCTGCAGTAATGCTGGGTGCCTGGCTTTCTTCTGGTATTTTTATTGGTCCTTTGGGGGGGGGGGTAAAGTTGGCATTGACTCTGTCGGCCAGTATGTTGGCAATATCTGTTGGCTCAGTATAGGAGGTACCATTATGCAGTAACTCAGAGCAAATCTGGGTATTGCCATGGAGGTTCTTGATATAACTATAGAAGGCTTTCTTATTGTTTTTAGTGTGTGCCACAATTCTGCCTTCATAGCTGGCTTTGGAGGATTTGATGAGGGATCTCAACTTTTTGTTGAGGCTAATAAGGGAGTTTTTCCAGTCTTGGGACTTCACCTTATTCTGCAACAGTTTTTTCCTTCTGTTGTAGAGTTTATTAATGGCAGGGGATTGGCTTCCTGTTTTTGGAGGAGAGCATCTTGGTTCTGTTGGGTATGGTTAGTTACATGCATTTATGTACATGTTCGTATAGGGCATTGGTGTATGATTTGGCAGTCATGCAGCTATTTTCCATTAGCATGGGTGCCATGAATTTAGCCACCTCTGTTTTTAAGAGCCCAAAGTCAGCTTTGGAGAAGTTTTTCAAGGTGGTTACCTTTGCGGGGGGTGTGGGTGATATGTGGATTTCCATGGTGATTTGTTTATGGTCAGATCTGATCAGGGAGGTATTGACTATTGGTGTAGAGCAGTGGTCACCCATGTTAGTAATAACCAGGTCAAGGATGTTTCTTCCTCTAGTGAGGGTCGGAATGAGCTGGTCTAGGGCATTGGAACTGATGAATTCCAGGAAGCATTGGGCCAGTGTATTGGTGCTATAGTAGTTTTCCCAGTTGATGGAGGGGTAGTTGAAGTCTCCTAGTATGAGAGTGTTGGGTTGGACCTTTATAGATTCCAAGGTGCTTAGGAATGTGGAGTGAGAGTCTAGGGATATGGTTGGGGACCTATAGCAGGCTATGACCTGGATCACCATCTTACCCAATGTTAGTTCTACCTGAAGTATCTCAGATGCATTATGCTGGGCTACTAGTCTGGAGGTGTGCATATCCTTTATGAACATGGAGACACCACCACCTTTAGAGCTTCGGTCCATGTTTCGGGGCCAAAAGGTGTGGAATGAGTTATAGCCTGGCAGAGCAGGGGTGCTTTCTGCTGATTTAAACCAATTCTGCATTACAGCACAAATGTCAATGTTCTCCATTTTGAGGAGTGCTTTGAGTGAGTTCATCTTGAAATTTAGATTTCTAGCACTGAGCTGCATGACCCTCAGATTGCATTTATTTATAGCTGTTACAGCGGTAATTTGGTCTTTGGAACACCGCCTAAAAAAGGCACTATAGTGGTGGCAAGAACTTTAGCCAGTACCCAGAAACCCAGGGGTGACAGATGCAGGCCATCTCTGGCAAAGCATCAAGGTCTGTCAATCATGTCATCCCAAGCAGACAGATACTGGATCTCCTTAGAATGACACAAGAAACTTACCCAATTGTTGAAGTCAATCATTTTTTGTTTGTACTGAGGTATCATTCTGAGTGATGGTAGGATACTGCTTAGGGCTAGGGTCATACCTGCCTGGGCCACATAGTCTGAGAGCTCCACCATGTCTCTTTTCATGTAGTCCAGGGAGGTGCACCTCAGGTCATTCACACCCACATGGACAATGACAGAGTCATACTTGTACTTGTTGTGGAGTGACCTGAGTACATGTGTTATGTGTTGGATTCTGGCACCTGATAGACAGCTGACTGTTACCTACTCTTTATTCAGCCTAGTGATTGGGACATCTGTGTGCCTCACTATTGAATCACCTATGATTAGTATATTGGGCAAGGTGTTTAGCCTTAGGGGTTAGGTTGAGGGAGGTGAGCTATGTGTCCTGTGGTTTGTGCTGTGTTGTGGTCGAGTGCATTTCTGTCTTGGAGGTCTCTGCTGTTTGGGTAAATTTCTACTGAGAGCCTCCACAAAGGTGGGTGTGTGTTTTGTGTTTTTATGTGAGAGCTGTGATGGTGGGTGTTCTGGAGGGCTATGTGTTCCATGTGGTGTGGTGCAGGTGTTGTCCTTCTCCTCTTGACCAGCTAGTCCGGTCTTGGTTGGAGAGTGCATAGCTTCCAATTTGATGAAATAAGTGCATCTATCACAAGTCTGAGTGTTGGGAGGTAAGAGGAGAAGGTTGTCTGTGTACATGAGAAAGTTGCTACACTGCCTCTGAATGCTCAGGTGGGCCAGATTTCTATGAGAAAGCACAGGGAACTGCCCTTTAATCAGCCAGGAAGGGTGGACGTAACTACTAAGTACTGGTGCTATTTCCATGAAGAACGACTAGTGCTAATGGCACTTAGGTGTGCTACAATAATTTCTACAGAAATCTGTTGAAGTGCAAAGCGATTAAGCTATTTGAAGTGCAAGAGAGAGAGAGAAAGAACTAGAAAGACCTAAGGGAAAAACTGAAGAGCAGACTTTCTGGCACCAGCAATAGTTTATCTCAGCTTGGCGCCGCTTTGCGGGGCTTAAACAAGGGCAAACCCATGCAAATGCGGGCTTTTAAACCAGAAAGTTGAAAGTGATGGATAAAACTGCCCAAACAGCCAATAAACTACAATTTGTGAGCCAGAAACCACTCCTCTTGTGGTAGATAAGCTACCTAGTGCCTACTACTCCCACTGATAAGCTAAAAGGCTTCCCTCCAACACAGAAAGGCTTGGGGAGCTCAGAAGCTTACAAACAGTCCTGGATACAGCAAATCTGTATCTGGACTAGACTAGTTACAGGAAAGGTGGGAAAAAAGCTTAGAACTTTTTTTTTTACAGAAAAGCAGTTAAAACAGCAAAAAAAAAACAATTTAAATGCAGTACAAGCTAGCAAGCTTGAGTGTGTAGACAGAAAACGAAGACCAAACTAGTAAATCCCAAAAAATCCGCACACAAAGCTGGAACCAGAGTAAATACGTCAGCAAACAGTTTTTATTTAACACAATTTAACCTTGTGTTAAATAAAAACTGTTTGCTGATGTATTTACGCTTGAGCGTGTAGCAGTTTTAAAGCAAATGCAGTTTAAGTAAATGCAATTAAATAAAAAAAAATACTAAAAACAAGTGCAGAAAGCAGTAAATTAGGAGAAAATCAAAATGGAGGCACTTAGAGTATCTCTTTCCTCTTCCTGATGCTCTTGCAGTCTGCAGGACGCCAAAACTGCATCTGCAGAGTTTAAACAAGCGCAAACTCATGCAAATGCAGGCTTTTAAACCAGAAAGTTGAAAGGGATGGAAAAACTGCCCAAATGGCCAATAAACTACAATTTCTGGGCCTATTGTGTTAGATAGGTTACCTAGTGCTTACTACTCCCACGGATAAGCTAGAAGGCTTCCCTCAAACACAGAAAGGCTTGGGGGGGGCTCAGAAACATACAAACAGTCTACATCTGATTTTCTCGCATCTATTTTTTGAACTGTTGGTAGTGGGTAATCCCATGTGATATAAACTTCATAATTTTCTATGATGCTTTGTGGCTCATGTTTCCAATGTTTTTCAGCCACGTCAATGCCATAATGTTTGAACAATCTCCAGTGCAACAGTCTTGCCACATTATTATGCCTTTCACTATACAATCCTGTTGTCATTAGTACATCACAACCAGCTACAAGATGTGCGACTGTTTCCAGTTCTGTTTTACAAAACCTACATTTGTCCATTTCTCCCACATGTTCAATGGACTTTGTAAACCATGTAAGTGGTCCACTTTCTTGGGCCGCCAGTATTAACCTTTCATCTTTTGTTTTAAATTCACCTCTCCTTAACCATTTCTGCTTTCAATCATGATCAACATAAGGTTGTTTCAAGAGTTTCCTGTACTTGCAGCTATATTTATGTATTTTCCACATTTCTTGCCTTCTCATCTGGCTCTTTGTGAAAGCTGCCAGCCTAGCCCAAATAGAATTGTGCAGATAATTCTATCATTTGTAAATAAGAATGTTGAATTACAGACTTGTTTTCTTAACTGAAAGAAAATACTGTGAAATGTTGAACTGCAAGCTTGTTTTCTTAAATGAAAGTATATGCTGTGAAATGTTGAACTTAAAACAATGTAGCAACATTGCCCTCTGCTGTAAAGAAAGCTAAGTCAAACATTTTTTTGTCTGTCCTTTGAAGTTAAAATTATTTCATGTTTGTCCCTTTGAAGTTAAAATTTGGAGTCGATGAGTCTGGGATGAAGCATCCTGCCTATTGTTTTAACTTAAGGAATAATTACTAGCGTTTACACGTGGAATGTCTTTTATGGCTGTAGTTTCCTGCAGGTGCAAGATAACAAGAATGTAGTATCTGTCAGCCTGGGAACCCCAGGAAAGTGTAAAAAAATGATGTAATCGGAATCAGGACTGAAGATAGCAATTTAAACAGAGAGAATCAGAAGGCATTAAGCATTTTTGTCTTGACCATCCAACTCATCAGCACTCTGCCTGTTTTCTTATGTAAGTTATCTTAGACGTGTGTTTTCTTTTAGAAATAGCTAGGAACTAGAAAGATTAAATTGTGTTTTTCTGTGCTGTCAGAACTGTACTACTGAATTATTTTAAGTATTTCTCTGTGATCTCTGTGTGCTATTAAGGGAAATTGCACTTTACTGTGTGTATTTGGTATCCTTTCCTCATATATGAGACGCCCTCTCTGGTGTTAGTAGTGAGGATTGAGGCTCCTTGATTGCTGGACCCTTCACCTTATATTCTTTCTTTTGTTTTTGGCACGTACATTTGCTGCCTGATTTTTATCTACTTCTGGTTTGATTTCCATTCCCACTTGACACCAATATGCTTCTGCTAAACAAAGCAGGGAAGTCATCTTAGACGGTTTCTCCTTTTTCTCCTCATGTTTAAGAACTTTCACTACATTTGGGTCTTGTGAAGTCAACAGATGTATGTGCAGCCCCATGATTACAGATCTAATCAATTTAAAGGAGGCCCATGCCTCCTTCAGAACATGTGATATATAATCTTGGTATGCACTGATTTTTGTAAATCATTTGATGAGCATGAAGCATCCTTCTTGTTTTCCTGTCTAACCTGTCCAATCAATCCCTCAAAAGCTGTAAGTTAAGACATGAAGAGCAAACTGGTTTATAGCTCGGACTTTATTACTAGATGTCAGTGTTGTTTTTAGTATTAATTTAAGCCTTCTAATATATTCCTTACTGAGTTTTATTAGCATTTGCTTATGTTTTATTGTTGATCCTTCATCAAATCCCAAATACTTATACATTCCCTCTTACTCATGTTCTTTTATATCACATCCCATTCCCAAACTGATGTTTTCTTGGTGCTGCGACTTTCCAGCTTTAAAGGTTGCTTTTGGACATTTATCTAGACAAAATGACATTCTTATATCATCTGAAAATGTTTTAACCATTTGCAGTTATGCTTTCAGTTCCTTATCTGATGAACTATACAATTTTAAATCATCCACGAAAAGAAGCTGAGAGATCTTTACACTTGAGAAGACTTCATTTGACCCTCAGGGTACAGTGATTAAAGGAGAACTGTCCCTTGCATGCTGCTATAAAGATGAAATCTCTACAAAGCTGCAGTTTGATTTCAAAGGACTTTGGAACTGGTTAGATAACAATAAGCTTTTTGTAAATGACAGCATGCTGTTTGGCACAGCTCAGAATATTAAACATGGCCCTATTGTTGTTTCACTGATACCTCTTATAATGCTTTGCCTACAAGCATCAGAAAAAAAAATTCTGATGCTTTTTAAGATTTACTCTTTCTGGTTCACATTTTCAGATGTTCATCATATGGATGACTGCTGCAGTAGCCTTAGTTATATGGGTTATATCCTGCCAAGGATATAACAGCCAGACAGCTTCCAAAGCTTCAGGGCACCTTCCACCCACTCTAATCTTTAGGCAGATCAATCTGAGTTACCTAAAAACACAGATATGACCTCCACGCCCTTCACAGCTTTCCTGTCACTGAAGAGAGGGCTTTTGAGAATCGACAAGTCAGCTTGTGATGTCTCCTTTGCTGTGCATATAATATCCCTTTGAGGAAAACCTTTTACATTTTAAATATATTATTTAATGTACTTTCCTGCTCGAGGTCCCATGGTGGTGGTGCTGCGGTAGCATCGTTGCCTCACAGTAAGACGCTGTCTGGTTCGATTCTCAGATAGAGCGTCTTCTGCGTGGAGACATGCGTGAATGGGTGTACCTTCGTTGAAGGTTGTGCGTCAGGCCTGGCAAGCCGGTACGTAAAATACAACTGCCAATCATTAGCGGACCGGAGTTCAGCAGTGGCAACCCCAAACCGGGAAAAGCTGAAAGACACAAACAAACAAACTTTCCTGGTCGAGAAAGGTATTTTTCATCTAAGAGTTTTTGTTTTAATAGACTGGCACTAGACTTAACTTTACTTTTAAATGGGAGCACTACATTTGCAAACAAGTTGGAAGGGACAGATCAACAAAGTTGCTATATGCAGATAATGTGGCTTTACAGACAGACTCACAGCAAAAACTTCAGCAAAGGAGAGTGGAATGGAATACAAAACTGAAGGGACATAGGATGAATCTAAGTACAGATAAGACAGTGGTAATGGCAGCAAATTGGGGAAATCAGAAGAAGATGAGAACTGAGATAGAAGGGAAGATAGTGGAACAGGTAAATAGCTTCATGTATCTGGGACGGTGGTTGAAGAGAAGTCTGAATTAAGAGGTCAAGTCTAGAATCAGAGGGGCTGCAGCTAACTGGCAAAGTATGTCAGGTATAGTTTATGACAGAAGAATGCCAAAGAAGTTGAAAAGTAAGGTGTGCAAAACAGTATTGTGACGAATACTATTGTATGGTACAGAAACCTGGGTAGTAAAGGCAGAGCAGATGAGGAAGCTAGAGGTGATGGAAATGAAGTGCCTGAAATGGGTGGTAGGATTCACACGGTGGGATAGACAAAGAAATGAGGACATAAGTGCAGAAGCCAAAGTAGCTCCAGTTGCAGAAAAGATCAAAGAAAGCAGATTATGGTTGGGCACATGAGCAGAAAAGCAGAAGACAATCTGGCGAAAAAGATTTGGGAAAGACAGGAAGAAGGTAAGAAGAAATGAGGACATCCAGCAAAGAGATGGCTGAATTGTGCGAGAGAAGATCTGCAACAGTCAGGCATGAGTGTCGAAGAAGGCAGGATTGTGACATTGAATTGAGAGAGATGGGGACAATAAACATGACACCCCAACCCCATGGAGAAAATGGGAAAAAGGGGGTTGATGATGATGATGATGATGATGATGATGATAGACAACTTGCTTATCTTTGCAGAGTTTTTTTCAAAGCATAAGGAATCTCAGACTTGTGTGAGAGATCTTTTACACAAGCTAGGGTTCCAAGAGAACATTCCAAAGTCTTTTTTGACTCCAGTGCACAGAATTGTGTTCCTGGGGTGCCAGTTAGACACCACAGTTTAAAGAGCTTTTCTTCCATATGACAAAATAGATCTGCATATATATCTATTTCTAGAGTTTTCCAGTCAGACTTCTGTCACTGCAAGGGACTACTTCAGGATTATAAATCTCATGGTATTTATGATTTTCATGATGGCGCTGGCAAGACTCCACATGAAAAAGATACAGTGGTATTCAAAGTCTCCTTGGTCCCAGCACCAGCACCTGTTATCTATTCAAATCCCAGTTTTGGTATTTGTCAAAAGATACATCTCTTGGTGGAGTCAGGAAATATCCCTACACCCAGGTCTCCTCTTTTCTCCCCTCCCTCAGGCTTTGTTTGGGGAGCAGTTTTAGGAGGGATAAAAGTACAAGGTGTTTGGGAAGCCAAGGACAGACACACACACACATAAATATAAACTAGAGGCACTCAACTCTCTGAACCACATGCATTCCCCTGGACCTCTTCATATTCTTACAGAGAATATCACATTCATGTGGTACATCAGTAAGCAAGGAGGAACCAGGTTAGACTCCCCTTTGCAGTCTAGCCATGTTAGCTTGGGATATAGCTTTACAGCACAATCTCGCTCTACAGGCATCTTACATCCCATCAGATCCAAACTATGTGGCAGACAAGGTGAGCAGGACAAAAGCAGACCTTCATAAATGACAACTAAATCAGTGAGTCTTGATCCATATGTGCGAAGTTCCTCAAATAGAATTGCCTCCTCTCAGAACAATCAGCTGGCAAAATTCTGCTCTAGGATTCCGTGCAAGAAGGAAGGCCTGGAAAGTAGATGCTTTTTCCTTTCCATGGACAGGAATGTTCCTGTATTCTTTTTCACCCTTTCCAGTCATACCCAGAAAAATCCCTGTGAAGATTCAGAAGGAATACCCCAAGATCATTGCAGTGACTCCGTTCTAACATGGGCAACAGAGGTTCTCCTTTATTTTTGATATGGCTAGGGGCAGTTACCACAAGCTTTCTCACAGTGTGGCTCTACTTACACAAGAATAGGTGTGTTTAATATATCCCAACCTTAATCAACTTCATCTGACTGCCTGGATGATGGGGTATTAATTCCCTTTAGGTACCTGTTTACTGAGGATGTGCAGCAGGTAGTAATGGAGGCTAGAAAGCTTGCTACTAGAAAATCATTTATTAGCAAATTAAAAAAGTTAAAAGGCTTTCATGTTGATGCCAAAACATAACCAGCACCTATTGAGGGTTAGCATTTCTCTGATTTTACAGTATTTGCTCGAGTTACTACTCTTTGACCTTTCTTATTTCTCCATCAAGATTCATTTATTGGCCATTTCAGCATGGCTGCCCATCGAGCCCCATCTTTCAGTTCATCCTCATGTGGAAATGTTTCTGAAAAGGGATTTATGTAACAGACCTCCAAGAAAACTGGTGGCTTCTTCTTAGGATCTTCATTCTGTTGTTAGAATAGCTAACACTTGCTCCATTTGAACCAGCTAATCTGTCTAACTTGAGGTTCTTAGCATGGAAAACTGTTTTACTGATTACTCTGACTTCTGTAAGAAGATTGTCTGAGTTGCACGCTGTTTCCACAGAGACCGGGTTTCCTTGAGAAATAATCCTTCTTTTATGCCTAAAGTGGTATCTGAGTTTAATTTAAGCCAAACTATCCATCTCCGTGTTTTCTTTCCTGAACTTAAAAATGAGGGAAAGGGATTCTCCATGCCTTGGGTGTCTACAGACAACTCAGGTACTATCTTGAAAGAATAAAGTCTTTCAGATCTTCAGATCAGTTATTCATTTCTTGTGAAGATAAGAAGGGGCAACCTGTGTCAAAACTGGACTTGGATTAAACAGTATTGTTTAATCCACATCTCCAGTTCCCCTCCAGCCCCATCCCAGTCTGTAACCAGAGATGGTTTAGGCTTTGTTTGAGGGGCTGTACCCAAGGGAATCAAAGTACAAGGTGCTTGACATCATTTCAAAGAAAAAGCGCATAGTCATCCAAGAAATGATGGCACTGATAAATGCTTTAAAGACTTTAAGCTTTTGTGGACTCCAGGACCTCCTTATGGTAATCACGAACAACACAGCAGTGATATGGTACATAAATAAAAAAGGGAAGATCAAGTCGTACCCCTATGCAGACTAGCCATGATAGCCTGGGAACTTCAAACTCAGCAGATTCTCTCTTTGCTCAGACTACTTAATGCCGCAAAAAGAACCAGGACAATGAAGCCCCACGGGTTCTTTAATATCTCTTTGAATTGCTAAAATCAGAGTTTTGTTATTCTTCTATAAAAAATAATCTTTCAGACATTTCTGTTTGTTTGCCTTTAGACAAAGTTTAGTTTGCCTTGTCTTCTTTTTTCCAAGTAAAACACATTTTGAAATGGCTGTCAGAACTGAACTGAAGAAGTCATTCAGTTTGATGAAAGCGCTTAACCTGTGGACAACTTTTTGCTAATAAATTTCTTTCTGTGGACTCGCAACGCTGTGCTCTTTTTTGGATTACTGGTTGTATTTCGAGCGTATTTAACACCATTGTTTTGGATCACTGTAACAATAGATGTTTGAATAGATTACTGTTGCAGTCCTGTGGTTCTGTATTATTTCATCAAGTGGCTATTCAGCGAATAGCCATTTGTCGAACACCTATTTAGCGATGCCGCTCTTCATCAAACAGCAAATTTTAACTAGGGCAAACCAGCGGTTGGCCACTGTCTGGAATTTCCCCTTTTCCCAGTGTAGTGAGATCTTGGAGTTAGTATATTTAGTTGGGGGTGTGTGGGGGACATATATATATTTTTTTTTTGCTGTCGCTCAGTTGGCCAGCTACTTGTTTGCCATACTTAAAATTTGCCATTTGGTGAAGAGCAGCTTTGTTAAATTGGTGTTCGATGAATGGCTATTCGCTAAATAGCCATTCAGCAAAGTGATATAGACCGGCAATACTGCTTTCCTCCCTCCTTCCCCCTAACCTTGCCTCTGTTATTTTTCTTACTGGAGGCATTTCATGGACAGGGTGGGTTCTGTTTGCTTTTGCCCCTCCTCCGTTCTCCTAGAACACAAATGTACATTTTTCTCAACATGGTCTAGTTGTTGCTTCACTTTAGCAACCCTTTTCTGAGAGTTAAGAAAGCTCTGAATTTTGGCGCCCTTACATCGGTTTTTATAGCAGCATGATGTCAAGCTTCCACTGTCATACTTTGCACATGGAAGGCACCCAAAATCTTTTGTATACTGGCCAGATAACTCATCCTTGGCAGTGTACATCCCATACAGCTATATGCTACTGCAGTCGTGATCTATTCAAACATCTACTGTTATGGCATGGTTATTTACACAACTGTGCTATACAAGCCAGAAAAGGTGATTTGAGATGAAATCTGAAAGTGCATTTATGAAAGTTTTCTACACACGTTATACTTCACTTCCAGTGCTTTTGGCTCTCTGATCCATGAGTTTAGAGCAAGTTATTTTATAAACAGTTCATTAGCTACTTGGTGCTGACTTGGTTAACTTTTATTTTTTAATCCATAAAAGAATGTTGTTGACTTTTGTTTTGTGTTGTTTTAGTTTATTCTTTGATAGTTTGCACATATGATTTGTATATGTCATTGCTTTATAGGAATTTCTAGCAAAATAACATTATTATTTCCATTATCTGCTTGAGATTTCTGATTCTTTAAATTATGGGTGGGTACAGTCACTCTGGTGGCATAGAGGGTTAAAGCCCTGACTATGCCCCAGACAGCCCAGGTTCGATTAGCAGCTTGGACAACTAGTAAGGTAGTAAGTCTACCCTGCAAGGAAAATGTCTTGTCTTTGTAAATAACTTGTTTGTTTAGCTAATACAGTTAAAAGCATATCAATACAAAAGAAAAATACTGCTGTGCATTTTTAGAAGCACCTCTGCATCTTTATCAAAGGATTTTAGAAAGGCTGAACTTAAAGTAGATCTAAATTGCAACATAAAAGTCCCACTATGCAGTCAGCAAAGGTCACAAAAAGCAGATATATTGATTAGTTTAGGTCAAATGTCAAACTACATAAGATGTGTATATTTGGTTAGAGGAAGTATGTGTCCTTCAAGCTTATTATCATTATAATTTTACTCCTGCTAAGGACTGTCACCAGGGTGTCAATATCCATTCTACAGTAATTTTTTTGTATTTGGCTACAAGTCATGTATTAAATTATTGATTTTAATTTCAAATATATATATATATATATATATATATATATATATATATATATATATATATATATATATATATATATATATATATATATATATATATATATATATATATATATATATATATATATATATATACACACACACACACACACACACACACACACACACACACACACACACATACATAGAGAGAGAGAGAGAGAGAGGTTTTATTTACAATTAAGATGGGTCTGTGATTAGTACTAGACTCATATTGCTTGTATAACAAGACCTTCTTTAACTGAAGAAGAAAAATGAAGTTATACAAACGGCTGTAAAGAAAAGTAGGAAGGAGCTGCGTACTCCACTGAAATGACTACACATAAGGCTCCACTATGAATACTGGGTTCAGCTCTGGAATTCTTTTGTTCCTGTAAGGAAGTATAAGGACAAGGTAGAGACAAAGTAGCTTAATGGATTGCTTCAAAATCCTCACAGCAGAAGTTATGAGTTGTGCGCTCAAAGCAGTAATCAGATATTAGCTGCAGCCTCAGTGAGAAAGGTGAAATGTGCTCCTGTATGTAACAGAGATCTTTAATCTCTTAACAGGTATGAACAGTGTCTTCTAAAATGCATCAGATTATAATCAGGCTTTTAATCATCATAACCAGTAATTACCTAATCTGATCATAATTATTTAGGCCCACAGAACTTCCATTTAAGATCAAGGTTTCTGCTGTGTTTCTGTATTCCAAGGTACTCTGCTCTGCTGGAGAGGCCTGTGCCAAAAGAGCAAGTTAATTGACTGCCCAAATAGACACATGTGACAGTTGTGCAATGTATCAGTTCTGCCCACTATGTGTTATGGAGCAAATTGTTGTTGTTTTCCTTACTATTTAGATAGTAAAGTGTTGAGGGCTACTGACAAACTGCACACTTTGCAGTATGCATTCTTCCCCCTATCACTCACTGCTGGTCTTTGTTTGGACATGTAGCCACTCTTACACCTTGTTATTGTGAGGTTACTATGGATGAACTCTGTAGAGGATTATAATATGTTATGTGTTTGAGACATGTACAGTAATACTTTATGATCAGAGATAAGATTTGTCTATTCCATCTACTGAAAAATAACATGATGTGCTGTGCTGGTAAAGCAGTATGGAAGTGGTTGATGTTTAAACAGTGGCTGTAATGTTGCAAGGCCATTTTGTGTTCATCTGCTACTGTTTACTGGTCTGCACTGTCTATTACAATGTTATTATAAATGCTGCATGTTGTGAATCAAAACAATCTCTCAGTTTGAAACCAGAAACTCAGCAGAGAAAGCCAGTGGACTTATATTTCCAGGTAAATTTCAGTAACTGGCTAGTAAGTGCACTGCCTGGATGCCAAGAAAAAAGAAAGATATAGGACCTGAAAGAAAATCAGCTACAAAAGGTGAGGAAAAAACACTGACTGGGAAAGTACTGCAGCTCTTCAGCAAAAAGCAGTGTAGGTTGCAGGCATGACTTTCAGTTAAACCTAGAGGAAAGTATAAGGTACCTGTACACAGACCTGATTAAAATAAATGGAACACTGATGAAGTATAGCAACTCAAATAACAAAAGGCTGGAAAAAATGGAAGAAACTTTAAACAGATATTCAGATGAGGTGATAAAACTGCAAAAATCAGAGGTCAAAATGAAGAAAAGGCTGGCTGAATCCGACTGCACAAGAAGAGATTTTTCAAAAAGTAATAGAATTAGAGCACACAGCATATAGGGAAAACTTGACATTTTCTGTTGTACCAGATAAGCTAGAAGGAACAGACTGTATTAATTTTATGAAAGCACAAATAAGCAACTGTACTGGTATTCCACAGCAGGAGTTGTTAATTAAAAGAGCACATTATGTTTAGGTTCCAAACCTGGCTGTAAGCAATCTAGACCTTTAATAGTAAAGATGCAGAAGGAGTTGATTCTCACAAAACTGTGGCAGAAGGGCAAAACACTAAAAGTGGGAAACAGCAGAGTGTTTGTGAAGAATGATTACCCATTGTACACCATACAGAAAAGGAGTAAATTCATTCCACTATTCAGGGAATGTTGAGAGGCAGGTATCAGATTCAAACTGCTGTACTCAGCTATCTTCAAAATATTCTTTCCTGGATGGAGAAAATAATTTTTGATGCAGTACGTGCTAAGGAGGAAATATATAAAAGTTTTCCAACTAATAGTGAGCTGTGAAACAGGAGATTCGGTTTCTTGTTCCTCTGGTAATAAAGACAACAGAGAGGCTGTGTCAGTGAAACCTTTTCCAGTGTTTCAACAGAAAATTGAGAGAAGGAAAAAAGCTCAAGAGTTGACTAGAAGAATCAAGAGTACATTGGAAATGAAGCAAATACATGATTTGGGAGATGGAGATGAACAGGAATAAAACCAGTAACTTGGAAATTGACAAATGTAGGATTATAAAGCAATAATTATATTTGTGAAGCATGACAGAACAAGAAAATCTGGAAATATTGAACTTTGTTAAACTTATAGGGGACTCTGAAGCATATGCATTGATGTTTGGAAAAAATACTTGGGAAAGGGGAAGAGGAGGGAGAAAGTTAAATGTAAGTAAAACATTTTTTTTTAATAGTAATATTTTTATAGTGCATGATTTTCTTTGCATGCTATAAAGTAAAATTTATCAGGTATTTTTAAGTGTAATGGGGATACTAATGTAAACAGGGTCTACTGTTTTTTTCTCCCTTGTTCTCTCTTTCTCCTTGTTCAGTTTTAAGAAATGTAGGCACTGCAATGTAAAAAAAGAATAAAAATATGATCAAAAGAGCATGACAAAAGAAAAAAAATGATGTACTTTTTTCATTCTTGCATAGAGGAATGACTGAATTAAGGCCCATAGCTTGATCTAGTAACACATTTTAAGAGAAAGCAACTAAATGAAAAAGAACATTGCATATAATGGCTTTTTCTAGCAAATAAAAATTATGCTTAGCAGCATCCCTGTATCTGGTCCTCATGTCTCCATGGAGACAAATTGATAAAGAGAGAGATGGCTAGGGGATAATGTTTTCTGAAAGCATTCAAGTGTTTTCCCAGCTGGGAGAGCTATAAATATAAGACAAAACCACACAGCACTTAGTAGAAGCACAGGCTGTACCATGTGTGTTAGCATGGATAACTTTTCTTTTAGGTTGACTCAAAACTGTGAGTATGGCTGTCAGTTTGGGATACTTCTTCCTATTAGGAGGGTAAAACTTCAATATTTGAATATGTATATAGGTTTGTCTGTTAGTATCCAGTTCATACATTCATAAGTGTTTACCAAAAGGACCTTTTTAAGCCTAACCATGCATCCCAAATGTCTGACAAGTTCTGGTACCCTTGATAAATGTAAGCAGGGGCTTGGGAGATGAAACATATACAAGCTGAGGCCTGGGAAATGAGCCCTTTACAGGTTGCATGTATTCATTAGAGATATAGGTACCAAGGCAGGGATGAATTTCCTGCTCCACATCCAGTTGTTCAAGTTACACTTGAATTGGGTTAGGGAGGAACTCTGCTTCACATGGATGGGGAGCCTGTTCCAAAGACAAGGTAGTCTCTGATATACATACCTATCTCTCCAGCAAGTCCTATTTATATCACAGGCAAGGTTTAAGTCTTTAGGATGGGTAATTCTGGTGCTGTTTGTTTTGTGGACATGCAGGAGGTCCATCAGAGTGGGGACTAACAACACCCTGTATGTCAGGCATAAATCTCCCCTCAACAACCTGTAGGAGACAGAATACAGGGATAGGGCCTTTAGGTGGTCTGTATAGGACATTTTATTTATGCCCTGTTGCCCTGTATTCATTTAGTGAGGAACCTTTGTGGACATTCCATTTGTGGGATATGCCTAGTCAGGTACATACCAAAGTCTTCTACCAAACACAACAGAGAGGCTGTGTCAGTGAAACCTTTTCCAGTGTACTCAATGATAGGTCTGATGAATGCTGAATACAGTAGGGGAATGACTTCCTTGGACCTAGATGCCATACCTTTGTTTGTACGTTTCACAACATAGAATGATTTCCTCACTACTATAGACATATGATGGCCAAAGGCTAGATTATTTATTATTTATTTTATTTGTCATTTGTTAACCAGGCTAATAAAACTGAGCCAGTGGCACATTTTCAGTGGAGACCCAAGGAGAAAAGCTCTAACTCAATACAAGTAAATACAATTTATGAAATATTTCAAAATAATGATATACATTACAGGAAATACAAATTTTTAGACAGACTAGAAAGAAAAATAAATTACAGGCTTAGAAAAACATTTTATAGTAATTACAAGCAGAACTAGAAATGAGTATACACAAATTGAGGTTATATTTTAGAAATATCATGGTATTAAGTAAGAAGATGTTTGTAGTTGAGAGACAGATATAGAGCACAGGACATTATTGTATGAAGTGGGAAAGGAGCCAATGAAGACAGCTTTGGTAGCAATATGAGAGATGGCACAGAGATATAAGGGGGAGCATGGGAGATTAAGTAGGATCTTGGCAATGGCAGGTGCTGGCATTTAGGGGAAAATTTTTGAGTTCGGATTTAAAGAGATTTGTGCTAGTGATGGTTCAGATGTTAGGGGGGAGCTTGTTCCAGGCTTGGGACACACTGTTTTTCTAAAGAAGTTTGCCAATATTTTTATGTTTGTAGGTGTCAGGTAGGTGCTGGTCTGAGCTGCAGAGTGTGTGGGAGGGGGTGTAAAGGGATATTAGGAAAGAGAGAGAGGAACAGGCTAGGGTTTAGAAAGTAAAAAGTGTGTGAGTTGCAGCTGGGAGAGATGCAGGTGTTGGGGAAATCCAGCCAGTGAAGTTGTTTCAAAGCAAAGCAGTGATGTGATTTGTAAGGTCGGTTACTGGCAAATTTTGCAACACTGCAATAGGTTTGACGCAGTTTATCTTAAGGGTGGATTGTAGATGTGTAAAGATAGGAGAGGTGTATAGAAGACAAGGAAAGAGGAATGTCTGAGCTAGAGTTTGTTTGGAGTCAGGGATTAGGTGTTTTTTATTTCTGTAGAGTAAAAACTGAATTTCTGATTTGTGTTTTTGATACAGTGCTGTATATGGGTATCAAATTTCAATTGGTCATCAATTATAATACCAAGGTGCTTTGTATGTGGCTCAGCATGAATGATGGTGTTATCTAGAGAAGAAATGTTGAAGGTTGTTTTGAGGTGAGAGACGGTTTTGGGAAGAAAGAGCAGAAGTTTAGTTTTCTTCCAGTTAAGTATTGGCTGTCAGTTAGCAATTTTTCGATGGACAGAAAGCTATTTTGAGTGCTAGAGAGGAGGTTAGAAATGTTGTCAGAGCAGATGATAAAAGTGGAGTCCTCCAAGTATTGTATAAAGGTGGAAGTTGTACAGGAAGTGTATAGTTGATTGGTAAAAATATTAAAGAGTAGAGGGAGAATGGAGCCTTGAGGGACCACAGTATGAATGGGTAAGAAAGGAAGCAGATGGACTGCCATCTTACTGACTGTTGTCTGTTGGTGAGATAGCTAGAGAATCATTGAATAGTAGAGGAGGACAGGTTGAGATTGGATAGTTTATTAAGACGTTTAGAGTGAGAGACAGTATTGAAAGCTTTTCAGAGGTCAAGAAAGTGGCAAGAAACAAGTAGATTTTTGTCTCTGGCTTTAGCAACAGTCTGAGTAAATGGCAGAAGAGCAGTGGATGTACTATGATGGGGTCTGAATCTATGTTGAGTAAGAGTTGAGGTTTTTGTCTATTAGGTAATTAAGCAGCTGTTTGTCTATGCATTTCTCAAGGAGTTTAGATAGTAGAGAGAGGATTGCAATAGGTCTGTTGTTAAATGGTTTGTTATTATTGCTTCCTTTATGTTTGATTACTGTCTATGTATGTCCATAAGTCCCTGACTACTGGGTCAGCTTTAAGGGGTGTGTTGTCAATGTGCTAGTTAGCACAGGTGGATGACATCCCAAAATATACTATTATGCATTTCTTGGCATTGAGTTTTAGTCCATGGCTCTGACACCAATTGTTTGTGTGTCTTAGTCCTTCCAGGAGAACATTTGTATCATTTTGGGATTCAGCAACAGCGCCTACTTTCCAATCATCTTCATATATAGTTAGAAAGAGACCATTGACATTGGCCTTGACTTCAGAGAAGTAAATGCCAAAATGGAGCGGTCCAAGGACTGATCCTACAGGGATGGGGTCATACATATGCAGTAGGCTAACTGCTTTTCTGAGCCATTAGCTTAGCCAATTTCCTCTCAAAGATGAGAATCAAACCTCATGCATTATGTCAATGAGGAAAACACCTTATCCATTATGCTAACCCCCATAAAATAGGTTTAGTGGGTACTGGGGGGGTTGTTTTTTTTTTGTTTGAGGGCTTTCAGTAAAATAAAAAAGTTTTGTATGATGTGACACAGCTTGAAATGAATATGATAAGAAACAACTGTATAAAAGATCAACATGCCAAACAGTGTATGCATGTAACACAAAATCTGGAACTAGACATTTAACAAAAAAGCTCTTACACATAAAAGGTGGGAATAATAACTTTATAAAAGATGGATGCTTTCTGTAATGTCTTTAAATGTCAATGGTCTCACAGATAAATACAAAAAAGAAAGAGTGGTGAACTATATTAAAACTACAGAAACCACATAGCTATGCTACAGAAGACACACTTGGAAAGAACTGAACATGTGAATCTGATTAAGAAAGGCTTTCCTGGATGGTTATTCAGTGGAATCCCTGGGACAAAGGCAAAGAAGAGTATTTATATTAATTGCAAAAGGAGCTCCAATAGTGATAGAAGAGGATAAAAAAGATAATGGTAGATTTGTAGAATTAAAGGGCTTCTGGCAATTCCATCTTAAACTGCCATAATGGAGCTTAAGAAAATTCTGGGAGAAATAAACAGCTTTCATCAAGGAATATTACTTACAGCTGGGGACTGCAACTTGATTTGCAGCAGTAAAGATGTGTTTGTGGGGCTCAGAAGAGAAAATTTAACAAAGGAATGTAGATTTTTGAAGAAATTTATGAAAATATTTGGCATAGAAGATGTGAATTCTGTACTAGGAGTTCAGAGTGAATTTACATATTATTCCTCATGATACAAAAAACTGGGGTAGGCTATGCAGAGTTTACATTTCACAGGAATATGTGCATTTACTTGAAATTTCAGATCATGTGCCAATAGTAACTAAAATAAAAATACAGGGTAATGAAATAAAAATGAGACACTGGTGCTTTCCCAGAGATTTATTTAAGGAGTGGGTAGTGGAAATTATTCAGGAGCCATTAGAGCTATTAGAGAGGGTAGAAATTTCTTCAGAAAATATAGCTACTGAATGGAATAAAATTAAAGTGGAGTTTAAAAATAAGGTGGAAATAAAAGAAAGGGAGATATGGTTAAGAAGTAACAAGAAATATTTAGAGGGACTGACAAATGTTTTGGAGAATGGGGGGAATCTCACAGAACAAAAAGAAGAAGAACTACAGAATGGTAAACAGAAAATAAGGGATTACCTCGATTTAATATGCACAAGGTTAGAAAGATTGCTGTTAAGCAACTGTTTTTTTATAACAACTCTACAGCACAAAAACTTTTAGCACAGTGACTCAAGCAACAGAAAGTAGAAAGGGCTGTCACCAAGCTTAGCGAGCTTATAACAAGGGGGATAAAAGGGATCCTGTAGAAGGATTAGAAATAGTTCAGAGATTCTGTGAAGGTCTATATAAAGCAGAGAAATATGGAAATCAAGAATAGGTACAAATGGAAATTTTTATGGAAGAAATAAATATGCCAAACTTAGAGATAGATTAGGCTGCCTTACTAACAGGATAGGAGGAGATGAGATAAAAATGGTGATGTATAACCAATACACAGGAAAGTCCCTATGAATAGATGGTATTCCTGTGGAAGTTTGGAACCTAGGAGGGGAACACCTTATAAAAATCCAGAAGGTTTTGTTTAACAGTAATTTAAGAAGAAGAGAAGTACCAATAGCTTGGAAGAAAGCTGTGGTAGCTGTAATACCTAAAGACAGTAAAGACCCATCAGATCCAGTTTCATACAGGCCCATTTCAATACTAAACCATGATTAGATAGTGTTTATTTCTATAATGGCTAAAAGAATGACAAAAGTGATGCCAAAATTGATATATATGGATCATTATGCTTTTGTGGTGGGGAAGCAAACATTTGACAACATTAACAAAACATTGATGATCCAGAGAAAAGCAGAATGTAAGAAAATAACACTGTTGTTGGTGGGTCTTGATGCAGAAATAGCATTTGACAGAGTAAGCTGGGACTTTATGAGCAGTTCAATAGAAGCATTTACATTTCCTGATAAAATTATAAGGCTGATTAGGAGGATATATGAGGATCGGAGGCGAAAATTAAAGTGGGTGGGTTCCTCACTGATAATTTCTGCTTGAGCAGAGGAACCAGACGGGGTGTCCTCTTTCCCTTTCTTATTTGCATTATATTTAGCACCATTGGCAAAGAAAATAAGGGACTCAGAAATTTGAGGATATAACTGGTATGGTAGTCAGGAAAAGGTGGGTCTATTTGCAGATGATATTATTTCATACCTGATAAAACCAGAAAGAAATATTTCAGTGTTGTGGAACATTTTGAGACAGTTTCATATCTTTTCAGGATACAAAATTAATGAAGCTAAAACAAAGGCAATAGCAGTAAATTATGTACCTACACATGAATTGATTCAGCAATATCCATATTTGTGGGGACATGATAAAATGAAGTAATTAGGGGTATAGATTAAAATAATTTTGGTGTGGCAGCTAAGTATATGTGGGAAGAGACTAAACAAAAGATAATACAAAAACTGAGAAACTGGAAGCTGTTTATATGGATATGGATAGTAAGATACAAGCAGTTAAAATGTTTTCAGTCCCTTTAGTCTTATACACAGGTCAGGCATATTTTTATCAACCAGAGAAGAAGCTGTAGATAGCAATTAACAAAGAGCTGAAGGATTTTATCTGGGAGGGGAAGACTGCAAGAGTCAAGTGAGATAAGCTGATTTTTCCATTAGAACAGGGTGGATTGGGATTATTCAATTTGAGGGGGTATTTCAGAGCTACACAGTTAAGGCTCCTATACATAGCACAAGCAAAAACATGTAATTCAAAGAGGAAAGGGATGATGATGAAATGGGAAGAAGCTCAAGAAACAAGAAGAGACTTGGATTTAGGATGCAGATCTTTAAGGAGAATAACAATAATTATACAGAATATTATATTATTAAAGTAGCAGAAAGTATTTTAAGAAGTACTCTAACACAGGAATGAAGAAAGGAAATTCTGCTTATAGGGATGACTGTACTTAGAGGTACAGACAACAGGCAAAAGGGGGCTGGAATGTATTAGAGAAAACTTTCAAAGGAACCAAGGTATTGGGAGCAAATAACTAGTGAGGGTAGGGTAATAGAATGGGAAGATGCCAAGAATTTATTTCGACTACAGATTAGAGATTGCAATCCACATCAAGGATTGATGTCAGAATATAGGCAAAGAGAAAGAAATAGCGGTTTCCTAAACAAAAGCCCAGCACTGGTAGAGTTTTTGGTAGAATCTAGAACAGAAGCTGCTGTTAAAAAAGGAATGATTAGTAGAGCATATAAAATGGTGCATGATAATTATAAGAATCAGTCAGAGGAGGTTAGAAAGGATTGGGAAGAGAGATTGGATAAGCAATTCACAAAGAAACAATGGAGGGGTATATGTTTGTATCCCAAATATGCAACAAAATTTAGAAGATTTAGGATATTTGGTTGGGAATGTTTACACATGTATCTTTATATCCCAAGTAGACTCCAGAGAATTTTTGCTCGGGTAGACAGCAAATGTTGGAGGTGTGATGTAATGAGCTGGCAGACTTTAAAGATTCCCTGCAGACTATTCTATCAGAAGTAATGGGTGAGTAAATTGGTGTATCAATGGAAATTATTTTTCTGAGCTATGATACAGAATTGGAATTGCCTAGACATAGTAAGAGCTTGCTGAGTCTAATTATGGTGACTGCCAAAATAGCAATTATAACAAACTGGAAATCAAAGTCTAAACCAACTGTACTAGAAGTAGTGAATATAGTAACAGAGATAAAACAACTGGAATTGGGATCTTTAGAAAAGGGTAGGAGCAAATTACATAGGAAAAATAGGAATTTTGGGAAGAATACATACAGGAATGGAATGAGGTTTAAAAGAAGGCAGGATTTGAATGAGTTGTATGATGTTTGACTGACAATGATTGGGTAGACTATAAGTGATGTATAATGTTTGCAACTAAAACTGTGTCATTATGGTTTGTGATGTATAATGCTTGCAACTAAGATTATGTCAGTTTGTTTTGTTTTCATTTATGTAAATATAAGATTGCCTGTATCATAAATGATAATTTAATAAAGATGTTTCTTATTAAAAATAAAACAAGGAGGCATAAGTAGGAATTTTCTTGGTGAAGTGGAAAAATGCCATACCTGTTTTACAAAAAGTTTCAAACTGATATATGTTACTGTAAAAGTCTAATACCTGTAGTGGTTCAGATGTTTTAACAAGTACTACAATTCCATAACAGGACAGCATTTGGATTTGGATATACACTATAGTACCCAAAGCGAAGAACTGCATATATAAGCTATATCAGACCATGAACTTTGTCTCCTGCTGTGACCTATGAATCACAGCAAACAGTTCAAATCTGCCACTTTGACAGATTTGAAGGGGAGGTGTTTAGGGGCAGGGGAGATGAGTTTAAGGACTAAAACTCGGGCATAACAAAAGAATGAAAATTAGCCACTTTAGAAAGGAAAAGTAGTAACAGGCACTAAAAATACTGTTCTGTTTGATTATCCCTGTTTGTCTTTTAAGTAGTCATTGAAAAGCAAGAAATGGTAATTAAATCTGACTGACTAAAAGAAAACATGATGTTTGTGAAAACACACATAAGCGCAATGCATTGACAGGAGCTTAGGGGCTATGATGAAATATTTTAAAGCCAAACACTGCATTGTGGGCTACCTAGAGGTAGACTAAAAAATCAAGATGTCGGGCCCCATGTGGGCAGACTCTGGAATTACATTTAAAAATATTAAAAAGTGTATAGAGTCTGGTGTTAAAATGTAGGAAACATCAAGACATAATGAAATAAGCATTTTTTTCACTCTGTGGATGTGTTTCTCCTTTAAGTAGATTTATGGTAACAATACAATTACACAAGCATTGTAAATATGCAAATAAACCTCTCCATGCCTTTGTTAATATTGTTAGTTCTATTGTTACCCCTCCTCTTCCTTTGCCTCATCTTGCTGTTCATCTTATTTCTTTTGCTTCTCTTAATATTTTCTGCAACAACATTTTATATAGAATTAGAAAATGATAGCATTTTAATTGGGTAGGGATACTCCATTCATACCTATGGTGTCAAGCAAAAAAGCTGAAGATTCTGAACAGCATTTGTTTCAATCACAAAAAGTGCATGAAAGAGTTTTTCACTATCTTCACTCACATCAGATACAGGTAAAGGTTTCTCAACTGCAGCTTTGTCAGGGGCATCGGGTGGGTCTGGTAACAAATACGTGGGAACCTCTGCTGGTACTGTCTCTTTTATCTAAATAACTTGCTCTGATTCAACTTTTCATTGTGATTTTTTTTTAGCATGCCAACTCTGATTTCCACTCTGTATACAATACATGAATATATTGTATTTTGTCAATCACTCTGTATGTAATGTCATTTATGTATTGCCTTGATACTCTCAAATTAACTTTGATATTCACTTTGCATATAATATATGTACATATTGCATTTTCTTATCCACTCTGTATATAATGTCATGCATCTATTGTGTCTACTCCAGGCTGAGAGTGGAATGGGTCCAGTGGGATCAGTGCTGTACTCCAGTTAACACATTCAAAATAGAATAAGACAAAATAAAACCTAGATATGAGTTGATCAGCAGGGTGTATATTTACACTGTCAGGACAGCAAGTGTTTGCTTTCTTATTCATCATATTTTTTGCCAAGGTTGTACAAAGACAGCACTTCTTACCAACGTTTTGAACTAGAAAATGAACATCGGTTGCTGTCGTTTTTGATTGTAACTCAAGGTCTTTTAGTGTTACTGCACTGTAAATATCAGGTGTAACTATCATTGCATGTAATCCTTTTCTGCATTCTTTCTATTAATGTATTACAAGACTTTATTATTTCAACATAGCATAATAAGCAACATGTGACCTAAGAAGAGTCTTATGATTAATGATAATGTGGGAATTTGTGTTATCTGTACTTTTAAATATGTCATTTTAATATACCACAATGTGTTAATATTAAATATATTATTAAGGACGGTAGCATTGTTGCCTCACAGCAAGAGGTTCTCCCATTCGATTCTCGGCTGGAGTGCGGGGAGTGCCTTTTGTGTGGAGTCTGCATGTCCTCCCCGCGGTTGGGTGGGCGTTCGAAAGACATGCTTAAATGGGCGTGCCTTCATTGGAAGTTGAACATCGAGCTGGCACCTCAGCATTCGTGAAAATCTACTGCCAATCATTAGCGGACCGGAGTTCCACTGTGGCGACCCCTAACCGGGAAAAACCAGAAAGACAACAACATTAGGGACTCATTTGAATTTGCCACAGCTAAGATAATTGTCTGAATAATAGTAATATGGTTAAAGTGTCAATCATACCCAAATGCAGCACCTTCCATTTTGTTGTATTAAATGATAAGATGATGCTACTGACCCTTATGAATGTTTAGTTGAAATAATGCTGCATTCTTGGCATACACTCTTTGTTGATGCTCAGTATTACAGGTTTATAGCTCTCTGCATATCTGTAAACCCATCTTCATAAGCAGTCAGATGAACGCAAGAGGAGGCAAAGTGTATGCATGCTAGTCATTATAAAGCTAATTGAAACAGTCCCTAATTGTTGGTAATACTTGACTTATACCCTTTATCCTGCTGGTTATAAGCCTCTGCTTCCTATCAAACAGCCAGTTAACATTGTACTTGGTATTTTGTGAATATTCTGAAGAAAAGTAAGGTTGGCATGTCACAGTTTTACATAACACCGTTGTAAGTTTTCTAAAAATACATTCATTTATACAATGGCTGTGTAAGTTCAGTACATGAGACTTTCTATTAGACTACCGATGCAGTGGTAATGTTACACAGTAACAATGATCCTTCATTGGCCAAGAGAAAAAACAACAGGGTTAATACTAGAAATGAGGCATGTAATAATACATGATGGGGATGGGACTGTTCTGAGAGACTGATCAGCAAATATACAGAGCTGAGAATATTTTTTTGGTTTTAAAGTTTGTACTGTTAGTTTTTGCTTAGATTTTTTTGTTTAGATCTCTGTTGAAACTGTTTTGTCCCACTTGCCCTCCCTATTTTTGGTTTGTAGTTTAAATTTGGTGGCTTTTGCAGTTGCCCGCCCCACTGTAGATTTGATCTGGGACACTCCCCCAGTCCCATCTCTTTACCACATTCTACCTAATAAACTTTTTCTGCACTTGCTTTTAGTCCTTTTTAAATTAATTGCATTTTTTAAACCGTGTTTGGTCTAATATTGCTGCATACTCAAGTGTGCTAGCTTGCACTGCATGTGAATTGTTTTTTACTACTGTTTTTGCTACTTTTCTGTAAAAAAAAAAAAAAAAAACTGTAAGCCTGTTTCCTACCTTTCTTGTAACTAGTGTTCCAGATACAGATTTGCTGTATCCAGGACTGTATGTAAGCTTCTGAGCCCCCCAAGCCTTTCTGTGTTGGAGGGAAGCCTTCTAGCTTATCAGTGGGAGTGGTAAGCACTAGGTAACCTGTCTACCACATAAGGAGTGGTTCTGGCCCAGAAATTGTAGTTATTGGCCGTTTGGGCAATCTCTTCCATCTCTCTCAACTTTCTGATTTGAAAGCTTGCATTTGCACTTGTTTCTGTCCTGTAACTCATCTACTGCAGATACAGATTCTTAGTTTTAGCACTTAAATTTGTTTGTTCATGCTCAGCACTTGTTCAGAACTTGTAAGCACTAAATAAGCTACTAATTACTATAGCACTCTATCTTCCTCATTACCTAGAGGAAAACAGTTTCTGTACTTACTTTTCTCACATGCTTAGAGAAAAACAGCTCTTGTACTCACTTTCCTCACTTATCTAGAGGAAAATAGTTTTTTATTCAGGCATGTCCAAGGGTCAGCTCCCAGTGTTCTCTCCTGTCTATCTGATGAATCTGGGCATCTTGAGGCAATGTAGAAATTGCCTCATGTACACTGACAACCCTCTCCTCCTACCACCCAACACTACAACCTGTGAGAGATGCAATTATCTAGCCAAACTGGAGGTAAAGCTCTCTCTAACCAAGACTGAACTTGACACTCATGAGGAGAAGGTAAACATTTGCACAACACCACACTCATCACATAGTCTCACTAAATCTACACCACCAAAATCCACACACAGTAACACAAAAACATTTGCGGAGGCTCTCAATAATGATCTGTCTAAGCAACAGAGCCCTCCAAAGCAGAAACACAAGCAACCTCCATGCCCCAACACAACCCAAATGACACATAGCCCACAGACTCAGTGTGCCACTCAACCACAGCCAATAAGGCAAAACATCGTATCCAACACACTAGTCATAGGTGACTCTATAGTCATGCACACTGACGTCCCACTCACCAGGCTAGACAAGGGGAAGGTTACTGTCAGCTGCCTGTCAGGTGCCAGGATCCGCCACATAACCCAGGCACTCAGGTCACTCCACATCAAGTACAAATATGACTCTGTCATTGTCCATGCTGGCGTGAATGACCTGAGACGTACCTCCCTGGACTACATGAAAAGAGACATAGAAGAGCTCTCCGATCTTGTAGCCCAGGCAAGTATGACCCTAGCCATGAGTAGCATTCTGCCATCACCCAGAATGATAGTGCAGTACAAGGACCAAATGGTTGACTTCAACAATTGGTTAAGCTTCTGGTGTCATTCTAAGGGGATCCAGTATCTGTCTGCTTGGGATGACATGGTCGAAAGACCATGATGCTTTGCCACAGATGGTCTGCACCTGTCGCCCCTGGGATTCTGGATACTGGCTAAGGTTCTTGCTGTCCCTATAGTGCCTTTTTTAGGCAGGGTTCAAATAACAAATTCACCACCATAACAGGAACAGGCAAACAAAAACTGAAGGTAATGCTACTCAATGCTAGAAGTCTAAATCTCAAAATGCACTCACTCGAGACTCTCCTTAAAATGGAGAACATTGATATCTGTGCAGTGACTGAGACCTGGTTTAAGGCTCCAGAGAGCACCTCTGCACTACCAGGCTATAACTCATACCACACTTTTCAGCCATGTAACCTGGACTGAAACACCAAAGGTGGAGGTGTGTCCATATTCATTAAGGATATCCACACCTCCAGGCTAGTTGCTCAGCATAATGCATCCGAGGTTATCCAAGTGCAACTAACTCTGGGCAAAACTGCAATCCAAATTGTAGCTTGCTACAGATCCCCCACCATGCCCCAGGATTCCTTCTCTTTTCTTAATGTGCTGGAAAATATTAGGGTTCAACCAAACACTCTAATAATGAGCAACTTCAACTACCTCACCATTAACTGGGAAAACTACTCATGTACCAACTCCTTAGCTCAACGCTTTCTGGAATTCATAAACTCCAATGCCCTAGATCAACTTATCCACACCCCCACCAGGGGCAACAAT